>NW_010117790.1:99424-162028 GCF_000699245.1 Pterocles gutturalis
TGGGAGCTGAGAACCTCCTTGTAAGTGGACAAGCTGTCAGCCATGTACAGTGAGATACTCCTGTGAATATGATTCTGGTCTGATATAGAATGTATGTTTTTGGAACAATCACCTCTGTGTTTAATCATTCTTCATAAGACATTTTTTCCATAAAAAAACATTAAGTCATTTGTTGTGAAGATGCCACATTTGTACTCAGGGGCAAATTACTATGTGGGATTGGTTTATCACCCAAGAGGTGTCAGGAAAACATTTCACACTAGGCAGTGTCCTCATGTAAATTTGGTCCTTTGTGATAATTTATTATGATGGAATTCTAAAACATCACTGTCTGATCCAAGCTTCTGGGCACAAAAAGCAGAACCCTGTGCTTCAAAGACAACATGTATTCAAATACAAAACAGGCTATTAGATTTTTGTTTTCTGTAGCAGTTACATCTGCTACAGATAAACAACTTCTTTTCCCAGCAAAGGTTATAATCATAACCAGAGATTATAATATTGAAATACATTAAGCATAAAACCTGGTTTTGCTTTCTCTTCCTTCAGGCCAAGGTTACAAAGAACTGCAAGAACAATTTTGCTTTCGAAATTAGTTACAGCCAAAATCGCTATTGCTTCATTATTGGTGGATAGGTTTTATGTATTGTGTTCAAGTATTTTGATATTTAAATGATGTTAGCTCTGATATCTACTGTCTAGGAGCACTGAAAACCTGACTTGGCCTTTGGGTGGTCCACTGACTGTATCAGAGGTGGAAGACTCTAATTCCCACTACCTAAGTTAGTGCCTAAATGTCAGCTGCACATATTTGAAAATAAAGTAGATGCATCTGAGATGAAAAATTGATCATAAAATGATTATGTATGTTTTAATATGCAGAACAATCTTCAGTGTATGCTTGTCCATCAAAACCCATTGATATCCAATTAACAATATGAATAGAAAGTACAGCTAATAAGATACCTGCAGGAACAATATTATCAATGGGCTATGTCTCTGTACACTTTAATGAACCCTTAGCAGTCAAGGATTAGTATCACAGTATCAAACTGCTTTTGACATACCCTCTATGTGATGGGAAGCCTGGAATAAAACTCTTAATATTTGACACCAGCAGGTTTTTCTTCTACTGCAGCCCTCTTTCCTCTCTCAGGACGAATCATGAGCTGAACCTCTAGAGTGAAACTGCATAACAATTTGGTAGGAAGTCCAGAAACTATTTGCAGACAAAAAGCATGTGAAACGTTGCTATCGGACAAATTTCAGTAAATAAAGTGCAGTGTGACGCTGATATTCCCTATGTTATGGCAGATATAGTTGGTGTGGCTAAGGCAATAAATATTTGCACAGATCAAGTTCTTAGCTATCAACAATTTTGACTCCCTCGTCAAAATATGGACAGCATTGTTAACCTTCAAAGGAATGCTTTGATAATTGATGAAAGAGATTACAGCAATAATGTTCATAGGTAATGAAGTGAACCAAGAGCAAATGTTGATATTTGAATAAGCATACATATATATATATATACACACACTGTGAGAGAGAGAAAGATAGGGATAGCATTTGGAATGTTTTATAGCTTCTTATCTCTGAAGTGGCTGTGTTTCACAAGTTAGAGAAGTGACTTAAGCAAGAATAGGATGATTGACTGGAAATATTAAGAACCAGGTTCATAGTTTGTTACTTGGTTTGGAAACACTGACAAAAATGCAGTGACAGTGTTAGATACGGGCTCGAATTATCACAGAACTATCCAGAGACCAAGATGTATTCCATTCACCTAATTACATTGATCTATCATTTGTTTGGAAACAAAAAAATTAGCTTGATGGCTGAAGGCTGGATCTATGTTTTTTGAGAGTCTGGAACAGCAACTACTGTAACTATCTATTTGTGATGAATAAATTTCATTCTGCATTTGGACACTGGGAATTACCAGACTGGCCTGGGTATTGGCAGCTTTGAGGAGGATCCAAGGGTCAAATTTGGTTCAGACTAGACTCAGTCCAGAGGGAAATTTTGATGCTTTTATTGCTAGGAGCATTTCACTTTCTCTCCATTTAAGTGTTCTTTAGAAGAATTATTTCTTTATCTCTCCCTTGAGTTTTAGAAATACGGGCTTTGAACTGAAACAGTGTCAGGTCACAGCTCCCAGTTCCTGATGATTATGTTTGCACATCAATCTCCCAGTTTATAAACAACGTTGGGGAGGCTTGATGCTGTCTATACTTGCTTTGGTTTTAGGCAGAAAAAATTGGGAGGTTAAAAAATTTGTTATTGTAGGTCATGGTCCATGTACCTATTTTAGACTGGGGTACTCTTACTTTGAGATTCTCTGAGTTTTTTACTTCACTAATAGCTGCTAAATTGCATTTTTGGACAGTGGAACTTGGGATTCTGGCTCCAAAATTTGGCGAGGTCCAGCTTTTATAGCCATCTAGTGTTTCCCCTCTGGCCAGGAAGCATTTCCTGTATTGGTGGAGTCTGATTTAATTAGGGGGAGGGGAGATAAAAACCTTGCATATTCCCCCTAATCCTATCACACATTAAATCATCTCATTCATACTGACTCCACCAATGCTGCTTTCCCCATTTCCTGAGTTACTTAGCAACAACCATCCCTCCCTTTTCCACTCCCCCATCCGTCCTTTCATTTTTTTTTTCCCTTTGCAATCACGATTTCCAGGCTGTTTAGAAAAATGAGGATGCTCAGCAGCATAGGGCAAGCTTTTCCTTCCAACCTCCCTTTTTGTGCCTGCCAAATCCTTCTCGCCTCCAAAATGAAAATCCAGGCTGCCTGCGTATGTGTAATCAAAGGTTAAAAAGCACCCCGGCTGACACCACGCATGTGTTAATCTGTGCTGCAGCAGAGTGCATCATTTCCACTTTGACCTCAGAGTTAATCTGCATTCAGGCAGAAGCTCCACTGCTTTATTCTTTCTTTTCTATTTTTTTTCCTCTCATTTACTGTTTCCATTGCTTTATCAGATTTTATTGCATGTGTATGAGTGGGTCTATAAATGTGTGCATGTCTATGTATTTCTTCTTTCCTTGACTGTTTTTATCCTGTGTCTGTGTTGGTTTGGTTTTTTTTTTTTTTCTTTTCTCCCAATTATGTTATTCCCCTAGATTTGGAAGCTGCTGCCTGCTGCCTGAGCTGACGTTTTCTGATTATATCTGCAAAGGGCTTGTGCAGATCTAATTTCTGTCCCCCTGCATATTAATTCCCGCAGCTGGGCGCAATGTATCATCCCACTGACGGGACCTGGTAGGGAGGGGGGGAGAACCACTACCAAAAAAAATTAAAGAAGGGGACGGATCCATCTGCAACCAAGAGGAAAGGGGAAAAAACCTGGGGGGTGGGGGGGGAAGAAAAAGAGATGATTCCTCCAAATCCAACAAGCCTGGGGAGCACTGCATTCTTGAATCCTGCATTTTCTCTCAAAATGATGGTGTGGGCACTTCTGTTCCTCTCTCTCATCCAGTGGTAAGATGTGCTTTCTGATTCTGTTGGGGGGGGGGGGGGGGGGGGGGCGGGAAAAAAAGAATCTGTTTGCAAATTTGCAGAGCTGTGGTGAGAATGCCGAAGGTTTGGGTAGCGGCATTACATTCATCTATCTCCTAGGAGCTGAGATCTTACAATGTTTTATTTCTCTTACAATTGTTGTCGCTCTGAAACGGACAGGGAGGATAAGCAGCGGGTGTGTTTGATGGTGGTACATGCCGGGTGTTTCACAGAATCTGATGCCATGTTACTGAAGCCTTTTATCTCTGAATTATTGTTTGCTACAGTGCACGGAGTTATAACACAGCTGTGTTTTGTGGGCAGAATACCGGTGTGTTCACGCTTGTTTCCACCTAAGCAGCCACATCATGGCTGTGCCCGGGCTGCGGGCTGGGCAGCGCCGTACGGTTCTTCCAGCCGTAAGGAGCCAGTGCAGGATTTCGGACCAAGGACAGAGATGCAGCTCCCGGCAGGAGCCTCTCGAGGCAGGCGGCAAGGCGCTGCCTGGTCCCTGAGATGCTTCAGTGCTGATGGAACAGGCGATGGGATGCAACGGTGTCCGCTGACCGTAGGAGAGGAATGTTTACAGCAGCGCTCAGCCTCCACACTGACCCATGTGCTGTGTGAAGACAACCTGGGCATGCTGCATATGTGTGGTGTGTACAGAGATGTAAGGAGGCAAAAATCTTAGCAGCAGAGGAGGAAGGAGTTTCTGTGTGGATGAGTAGAAAGTGGAGGGGGGGAGCGAGTATTGCTGCAGTGCCTAGATTTACACTTGAACGAGACATTCTTGCAAGAATTTGTGGACTGTGCATTTAACAGGTTAGATGAGCAAGTAGCACTGCATTGCAAAGTACCTGCCTTCCAAGTGGTAATAGGCTTTTCCTCCCAGCTGCATAAGCCCTGTTGTCATTGAGACATTAGAGAAGTTAGTGCCCACTCTCTTTTCTGCTATTAATGTTGTATTCACACAGGCCCCTCATTCAAATCTACCTTCTTTCCTCTCCCCTCCTTTTACCTGGACACTACCATACTAAAACCGGGGTTCTTTCTATTTGATTTTTGGTTTGTTTAAGAAAAATCAGACTTTGTAGCTGCAGTGGTAGGATTTTTGTTCTAAGCAAAAGGCCAAAATTATTGGCCAGGGAAATTAAGATTTGGTGGGTTTTAGAGTAACTTTCTTCACACAAAAAGGACTTTGGGAAGAATTCCTGTGAAAAGAAACTTAAAATGGTTGAAAATGGAGTAGAAAGTGAAACAAAACTTGGTGAGCCTACCATGAGGGATAGATTGTTATTGTGAGTAAGACAGATGTAAGATACCTCTGATTGTTACAGGATCATTTATGATTCCTGTGTGAATACAGCAGTGGGAAATGAGCTTTTACAGGATTTCATACACACATTATTTTGACGTAAAACTTCCACTAAAATAACCCCAGATATTTATTTTAACACACTCCCTTCTTTTCACTCATCTTCAGAATAGCATAGCCTGAGAAGAATTTTGCCAAAATTTTTTTGAAAGCTTTAAGAGAAACTCTTCATAATACAAATTAGTTTTATCTCAGCAAAAGGTTCTGTTTTCTGTTCATAGCCATCTAATAGCCAAGATGGTTTCCTCTGACAGCTTCCTGACCTCATAACTTTAAAGAGTAAATAATAGACAGAGAAACAATATTAAAAAGTAAAGGGGAAAATTACCCTTAGTGCTTTACAAAAATATTTCAAATGAGTCAACATGTAAATATGATTTTAATTCTAATAATCAGGACACTTTTCTCCTTCTGTTGTGGAAAAAACCTTACTAGTAGTTTTGGAAACTCATGGACCAAGACAGAGTTACAAAAGTTGAACTTCTATACTGTTTGTTTATAGTCAGGATAAAAGTTTGCTTTGTTAAAAACTCATCAAACACTTCAGAAGGAAGGGAATATCACTGGATTAGCTGTCACTTGTCTTGGACACTGAAATTCTTAAAGGCCAGTGCAACTGAACACTAACGTACGTGCTCCATGTTACACATGTGAGTAAATGTGTTAACATCAATCCAAATACACACAAAAGTTTAACTGTTTGAAGAATCTGATCAAAGTAATTGAAGACAAAAATTGATTACTGATATTGCGCAGAAATATTTCCCCTATTGATATAAAAAGTTACTACATAGAGAAATTAATTCTTGCACAGTTGTTGAAATTTAGAAGATTAGAGAAAGAAGAGGAAAGTAAAGGCATCATTTGGGCATTAATGGAAATAGCTAAAATTCTGGCATTGACTTCATCAAATAAAGATTTGAATTAATTCAGAACAAATGTCATATTACAGGTCTGCAGTATTTTACCTTCACAATAAATTTATGTATTAGTTTTATGACATGCACAGAGTGCATCCTTACAATTGTGCACACTAAAGTTTTAGGAAATGCTTTCTTCCAATATGTTTCTTGACGTTCATAACTGTACTACAAACTTCTTGTGTAAAGTTCCCCCATCATCTTCTCCCTCAGACTAGTGTAACAGCATTGTGTAGTCCATCAGAGTGACTGAAGCTGCTTCAGTGAAAATGAGTCAAACCAAACTCCAAATTTCTGAAAATTGTGGATTAAAATCTTGGGGTTTAGAAACATTTTCAAAATGTAAATAAAATAGTTTAATATTTGCACACATAAATATGGGGTTTATTGGGTTATTTGATTACACTTACTGAACATACAATAGGTAATTAACACATTACACGTAATAGAGCTCACTCACCAGCAAAGTTTCAAATAGATTTAATGCTATGCTCTGCACACTATTTACAAATAGGTGTTGCTATTTTTGCATAGTCCCCAGCTTAAACAAATTGTCAGCAAAAATCACATAATACAGCTCAAAGTAAAGTCCAGATGTGAAATGTTGGACACTAGCTACTTTTATTTTTTCACTTGTTAGTGCCCAAGTAGTGTCATGGCAATGTTTCTATGCTGCAGCTAGATAACTAAAACCAAAAACTGCCAAGTTTGTGAAAAAGCATAAATAAAGCAATCATTATAGCACCAAAATAGTTTGGTGCATATGTTAATACATGCATTCTTACTAGTAAATTGCTGAACACGGGAGTAAATAAAATAGTTTTATTCTTGTAAAGCACTAGCAGTGCCAGCTGGGTTCTTGCACTGTGTGATAAGTGACCTAATAACAATGACTACAAGGGGCATGAACATCCCTGAGCTGAAAAGTCATTTCAAGTTACTGTAAAGGTTGCTAACATCAGTTTGGTGTTAATCCTGCAGCTCTAGCTATTCGTACAATAGCTTCCAATACTTTCACACAGTATATAGCACTCATATTAAGTCAAAGGTCCCACTGAAGTCACTTGAAACATTACTGGAATAAGAAGTTGCTCAGCAAGAGACAATTTCTTGACTAACATGGACTCATCCCTTTTAGAGAAGTGTCATGACAGAAGATGTGAATCTAGGTGCTGACTTTGTGACTAGTGATGACTTTGTCCTTGTCTATGATAGTATGAAATGGAATATTTACTGCTGACTGGCCTACATGCTACAGTGCTTGTTTCAGCAGAGATGAGGCTGTACACACACAGGACCTGCACTCTCCTTGAACATTTCAGGGGGAGTACTGAGGGTGAGACTGCCTTTGAGTTTTTCATAGCCATGCTGCTTTCCTGACTGCTCTCAGCTGTAATACTGGGATACAAACTTGGAACAACTATTATTGTAAAAAAAAGGCTACCAAAACCACTGATCTAAAGTAGATTTGAACAATTAAGTAAAACTCTCACTATCTCATTATTAACAAGTTGATGGGGCAAAAAGATTACAGACATATTTTTCCCCTACTTTCAATTTTATAATGATTTGGAGATGTGGATTAAGCCCTTTAACTAACTTCTGCTTTAGTCATTATAGCACCTAACCATAACCTGCATGCCAAAGTTAATGTATTCCAAAATACTCTAATGGCTATGCAAAATGATGCTGGAGAGTCTTTCAGAAAGTTTGAGCACTTGAAAATCTGAGAAGTGAAACTTGTTAATAAAAACCTATAGAAACTAAGTACATTAAAAAGAGCTGAGGAGATTAGTTGACTCTCTTAATTTAGTATTTTCCATATGATTCATACTATGTCTTCTTCATGGCCATCCAAATCACGCTTTTGGGTCTCAAGTTTAAACTATTCCTGATTAGTGCTGATCTGGAAAATATACCTTGTTGATTTGGATTGTGGTCACATTTTTTTCTTCTTTATGCAACATTTGCTCTGTTGGCATACGTCAAGAAATTCTGTAAGAGTTGCACAAAAATATAAAAGCAAAGAAGACTCTGATAGGAGTAAAGAGATGAAGGGAAAAGCAGCAAGTGTCTCATCAAAGGAAACTCATTCCATGTCTCAGTCCCAGTACAATTGAATTCTTATATACTTGAGTAATGACCACCACTTTCTCCAACAAAGAACTGAACTGTGAATTGAAAGCATGAATTATTAAAGGATTTGATAAAGCGTTAGTCACAGGTGAGCAATAACAGATGCACATGCTTATAGGAAGGTTGATATTTTCATATTCTGCCTCCTATGCCTGCTTAGAGTATATCTGTACTGATCAGGACAGTACCTTGTAGAGATAAAGCCAGGCAAGCTCCAGAGCAGAGGCAGTTCCAAGGTCCACACCTCCAAGCAGCCCCGTCATGCAACATGGAGAGGCACCAGCTCATCTGAAGCTAGCTCAGTGCTCTGTAGCCTTTCCCTTGTTATGTTGAGCCACTCTAGCTAGAAAAGTTCTATATATTCTTAGATATAAAGATTCTATTAGGGTGATTACTTGATTTTTTTTTTAAACATACAGGAGAATAACTGGAGTGTACTGTGGTTCTCTGCTTCCTTGGCACAGTCTGAACTGCTGCTTTGCAAGCTATTGTACGTACAGCCAGCCCCACTCACAGCCTTATACAGAAGGAGGTAGATCATGTGAGAATGGCAGAGAAGAATACAAGGCTAGCTGGGGGCTTGCTTAACATGAATTTGGGCTTAGAAAATATACACATTTAAAAATTATTGACATAGGGATGTTGGAACTGAACATATTTTTTTTCATTTTTATGCTTCATAGCCTACCTTTTGTTATATTTTAATGGACATTTATTGCAACATAAATTCTCTTTAACACAGACAATAATTTGATTGTCCATTTTCCCAGTTAGTCTACTAAGAAATCAACACCCTGTCTTATACCTAATGCTGAAAATCTCAGCAGCTTGAAGAATCTCCTCACATGACTGGCCTCAGTAGTCCCTGACCCACTGAACTCAGTGTGTTGCTGAGGTAAAGCCAGGACCTGTACAGTATAAATTCTTCCAGGTAGTTATGTGTTCACAAGTAAGGACTGGGAAATAACCCCAAGTTAAATTATAACTCAGTAAAGAATCTTCAAGAAGTCTTTCTTACAGTGCATAATGCTTTTATTTTTTGCAGAAAGCTCTCAACCTACATTCCAGCTAACTGGTTTAACATCCCTCTAAACAATTTTTTTCTTCATTCCTTCTTTTTCATTCTGTATAGAAGATCAGCTCAAACTTCACACTCCACTTCAGCCCATAGACTGTAATGTCAGTTGATCCTCAGTGGCACACAGGTCTTGTCCTGGCTCTCTGGACACAAAGGAATTTCTCCATTCAAGGACAGAGCTTGCTTTCTGTGAATGGAAGTTCTGAACAAGAACTAGCGAGACCTTGTGGCAGTAAAAAAGGAAGAGATGTTTGTTTATCTCTTTTTAGAAAAGATATGACAAGTGATGACAGAAATAGACATCCAGGTGACTTCACTGGAAGTAGAGGTATGCTTCTGGGCTCAAAGGTGGAGGCTGTTTACTTACAACAAGATACATTCATTATATGATGAATAAAAAGACTGCAGAAGTACCAGGAAAGAACTATAAATTGCAGAAAAAAAGTCCATCACCATAGTCAGGTAACTATAATTATTATTGTTAGGTAAAGAAGAGCCTATTTCACAGAATGAGACTGAAAACAAACTTGTTGAACACTAATTAAGTTAGGGACTACAGTTGTCCCTAGTGAATATATCCAAAGCACAAAAAACAGGGTGAAGAGCTATTTTAGCTGAAGGAAAGCTGAGAAAGGAGCAGCATAAAATGTCCATTCTAAATGCACTGATGTTTTTATACTTTAGACTCAGTATCATGAGTGACTTCTGACGACTTGAAACTTAACATTCATTGCTTGCTTCCTTTTCATACTGAGTTATGGTCCAAATTGTCACGATGCTAATGCGTACCATGAGAGTCCGAAATCACCCAGTGTGCACACCTATAGAGGCATATTGTCTTTACAGGCATTTTATTTAGCTGAGCTCCTGGCTCAGAAGAGTTCCAGTACAGTAAGTAGGAGCTTTGCTGTTGTTTGAATTGGGTCCAGTTTTCTATTTGTGATGTCCAGAAGTAACCTGCTTGTTTCATTCTTCCAATTAAGAAGAAATTCAGCCTTGCACTAAGCCACAAGGCGGAGAAAACAGCATTTAATTTTATCTTTGGAAACAACAAAATACTATTACTTGCTTTTAAACTTGTCATATAAAGTGGTTAGAAATTCATCTGTATCAGAATGTGTAACCATCTCCTTCAATGTGAGAAATGCACAGAAATATTATTTTTTTTTTTTCATCCATATGAAAAAAAGAGTGGGAAGAGGGAGATAGTGGGTACATATGTTCACAAGTCCAGCACCTGCCAACTGGCTGAGACAAACTGAAGTAGAAGAAGGGCGAAGGTGATAGGTTGAAGAAATCTGTTGGGAGAACAGTGAGGATTACATCTAGCGTGATTCTGGGGTATTTGTACAGTTGTGACAGGAAATTAATATGTGAGTCTCGTCAGCCTGAATATTGGGTATTCAGTCTGACACACGGTGATATCCTCTTATTTATATAACCGGGTAATATTTTTAACACAACTACTGTCAAAAAAGGAGGCTTTAATGCTGCTGAAAACCACCAGCGTCTGCATAAGCAGAAGAGAAATACAGCAAACACCTTCCCATGCAAATGACTACCTCAGCTGCATAATGCTTTTTCATGTGATGTTCTAACCAACACAGAAAAAGTTGACTACAGAAGCACTACTTGTTTTCTTCTATATAAAGGGCATTGCGCACCCAACGGAATTATCATTGGCTTCCTGAAAACTTAGGAAAATGGTTTTCTTTCTAATCTGTGAGGTTACGCAGAACCCAAAGATTTATAAAGATTCAAAAAGAAGAAAAATACTTCGAAGTCCGTTAAACTCAGTGGTAATGTATCTTTACAGAAAATCTCTAGCTGCATGTTTCTGGAAGCAGAGACATTTTACCAGGGAATCATCATTATGTTCTTGCCCTGATCTTTTGCTCTTAGCTTCTGCTGTTGGCATGTGACAAATGCAAAATACATGGCACAATATATAGATGACGTGACCCAGAGTAATCATGACATTATGACTACTGCAAAAGTGATAGCAGGTAATGGAACTTCAGTAATTTATACAAGAACCTCAATATAACACATGATTATCATGAAGGAAGAAAATCACTAATGTGCAAGTCAGATTTTCTTATCTACAGGATCAGTTCTATTTTTTCATATTTAGTGGAAGGACATTTTCACACATATTCAGTGAAGTACAACACAATGCGTAGGCCTAGCTGTGAAATCTGGCCATTGTGTATGAAACTAAATATTACTCTTACAAGATAGAACTTGCATCTGTTTACAGACAACCAGCAAAACACCAAAGAAATAGCATTTTTACAAAACCTAAGCCAATATATTCAGATTATTACCAGAAATAAAACATCACTACATGAAAAAAAACCCTATTTAAAATAAATGAAGGATCATAATGAGGAAAGAACGGAATAAGAAGAAGATATCTACTCTTTATGCTTGCATTAGCTCTTTCCAAATGATGCAGGTAATCATGTATGAAATGGTATTTTGGACTTTGGTGTGAACTCCTGAGATGAAAGGCTATCAGTTTTCTCAGCTATTTATCTTCTAAAGCTTTTTGAATGCTCCATGTTCTACAGAAAAATACCTATGGTTCTATATATTGATGAGAAATGCATCTTGAAGAGGATCTCATGCATACCCAAAATAACCTTCTGACAGAATTCCTTGGAAAACAGTGGGTGATGTGAAAAAAAGAATGTTTTCCTTCAATAGTGATTCAGTGTTGTGTTGCGTAACACAAATAGCGTGTTCTGGTCATATGAAGCTTTTGTTAATCTGTAGTAAGAGATCTTCAGATCTAACCAGAAATCTGCCTGCTGTGACAGATTGAGGATTATCTACTGAATTCCACTTTCATTTAATTCCCTTAGATTATTTTTCCAGAGAGAGAAAAAGAGATAGAAAGAGCAAGAATGAGAAAGAAAACAAGAATAATTAACATTAAGAAGATAATGCTAGAAAGCCTTACTAAACTAATCAATGTATTATTTGATATGTTTTTAAGTGATAATGCACTTCTGGGACTTCCTGATCCATATGTATGTTTGATAAAATGTGTCACTGTTGTAGTTTTACCAGCAGCTCCACCAGAGCCCCAGTGTCCAAGAGACCGGGACGACCTTGAGAGAGGGGTGACCTGGAGCAAGAGGGTACTTCCAGACACCTCCTCATCTCTATACTGGGCATGACGTGCATGAAATGGAATAGACCATTGGCCAGTTTGGGTCTCAATCCTAAACCTAAGGTTGAATCCTGGGCTGGTCACTGGGGCTGTGCTCCCTCCCAGCTTCTCCTGCCCCTGCAGACACGGGCACAGCAGAGAAGCTGGAAAGCCCTTGACTGTCCTGGCAGCAGCTCTGCCCATCAGTGTGTGATCAGCTTCTCCTCAGCACAAACCCAGACACAGCCTCACACTGACTGCTGGGAAGAGAGTTCACTCTGTCCCAGCTGAAGCCAGGACATTCACCAAACCAGAATGAATTATAATTAATTCATAATAATATAGTAGTCTCTTGACTATTTCACATACATCTTATGAAAGGGCCCATGCAAAAAGCAGGGCTGTGTTTCCACCCCTGGGGCAGTCATTTTGAAGTTCTAGAATGTCCAGCACAGCAGCACTCAGTGGCGGTGTGACTTCAATTTAGTCCATGATAGCCTACTGTCAGCCTTCATTCCCCATCAGACTTTGGAATAGAATGGATTCGTGGGGTGGTACGCGCAGGTCCCAGTCTCATTTTGGTTACTCACCATACTAACCAGAAGTTATTCTCAGAGGGTTGGGAGTAAAATCAAAGGATGTACTCTGCTTTTCCTCTACAAAAGGACACAAAATATTTGACACTGTAGATTAACACTGAAAAGGCTTCAATCAGGTGTACAGCAGATACTGAAGCAGGCAAGTGAGAACATTCCGAGGAGCCTACAATCATCTTTCCCCTTCTGTTATCCTGAAAAATGTCTCTGTTTTTCACTGTTACAGGTCTAAAAGCCATTCTTCCAAAATTTAGGCATTCAAACCACCTCTGTGTACTGAAAAGTAATCGCCCAACCCCCCAAAAATCAATAATATAATTCTATATGAAGATGATTAGCTCATGCTTATTTCTGGCAATGGCCAATGTTTTCAAAACAATTGCAAAACCATTGCCCAACAGATACCACACCAAAGGCAAACAAGCACACAAACGTCAGTGAATGAAGAATGCCAGCAAATAATTGATTGATAATTAAAATTACACTCAGCTTGACCTTCCAAAGATGAATCAGTGATAGCCCTCGGAGTTACTGAATATCAAGAGTAAGGACTTCAGCTCTGAGCCCAGAAAGCTTGTACAGTTTCTGTGGAGAGGAGGCAAAACTGAAGGAGATATGGAAGTGAATTAGGAAGGCTGGAATTACGCATTTTTAACATAGAGACAAGAAGCTTGCTATTACTTCAAATACAAAACTAATGCAGAGATTCAGATAGATGAGTTACTATGATCAAATTAACAAAGATGACAAATGCAGGGCAACATTTTGCATGAAGTGAAGATAGCCTGTGTACATGTTTTGGAAGTTAGAGGCCAGGCAAATGCCATAGTCAAATAAGAACACAAGAAAGCTGGCAGTAGCTCTCAGTTATGCAGTGAAAGGAGAGAGAAGCAGAGAAAGTCACTCCCTTACTACAATAAGTAACTTTGGTTGGAGGAGTGGTCGTGGTGTAAGATGGCCTGGAAAAGAAGGTGAGGCATGTGATCCATGTAATAATATCTACACTGCCAAGAACTGTCTTAGTAGCTGAACTTGAACACTGAAAAGACACCTTTTGGCTCCTGTACACATAACTGAAATGATGCATTTTGCTCCTACAGCCTGTGAGGGCTGTGAACCCAAATCTGTTTGAGTATGACAATTTTCTTTTGTAATGTAGTAAAGGAATTGCTATTTTCTTGGAAGGTAAGGATTTGGAAGAGGGGAAGGTTACCAGCAGTAAAACACTTGGAGGACCTTAGAATACAATCACAAATATTGCTGCTCTGTTATTGAACTAAAATAATTAACTAGTATCAAAGACTGCACTGTATTGAATAAACATATCGGATATTTGTAAGCTCTTTGGGGCAAGGACAATCAACATTATATTAATCATGGATTTTTCATTTTATTTCCCTGTTTTCCAAAGAAAATGCTAAAAAACCTCATTAAGCTGCTTTAAAGACTTAGAGCATGCACTTAAAATGACTTAAAACCTTAAAGCTCTAATGCAGCACATGAGATTAAAGTCGCCACAAATCTTTCGGGCCAAATTCTTAACTTCCAAGTCCAGCATAACCAACGAGGCTCTGAACACCATATTTAGGAGGCAATTGTGAGCAACATGAAAATGTTCTTCTCTGCCACTGGTTATTGTGGTACAGATCCACATCTCCGCCTCAATGTCAAGAGGTGTTAAAACTAAGATACCTCTGTTTTGCCCAGGTGAGGACAGGGTCCTCTCACAACACTCCACCAGTGCCCCTAGAAAGAGTTCATTTCTCAGAAATTAAATTAAGCAATTCCAAACTATTTGCTATTAATATCCAACCATTTTTAACCACTTATATATCCACTTAATACACTTTAACTACTTAATATCCAATCACTTCTACTCTAGGTATACTTCCTAATAAGGATTATTTCCATAATCAGTTACAGAACCTACTATTCAGTCATCTAGGGATTATATGTGTGAAAACAAACCCTATATAGATTTGATTTGAAAAGGGAATAGGAACAATTTTAGCCTTACAGATTTCAAAAAGTGGATTTTATTGCAAGCTTAGAAATAAAATTAATCTGTGGCCAGAAACCAAGACTTTTAGCTCACATGGTAAGTTCTGAGTATAGGAAGGCTTTTGGAGAGTATTAGAAGAGAAAATTGTTTGCAGCTTAATTATACAATTTGTTAAGGAAAAAATAAAGGAGGAAACATACTATATCTGTAAAGTCAATTTTTCTGTTACATTCCCAAAGCACTATCATTCAATCTCTCTATAAGAGATAAGCAGCAGAGGTGATTAAATTCAATGCAACATATATTCAGATTAAAAAATGAGAAACATCTGTTATCTGCAATTTTTACCTACATATGCAATGTTCTGAGCTCCTCAATAAAACAGTAATGAAAGGATTTCATAGAAAAAAACAGAAGCTTTATAGTCAAAGTATGTCCAATCATAAATAGTACATGTTTTAAATAGAACTTTGCATTTTAGTTTACCTGTAAGTATTCCAAACAGCATGAGAAGAATGTATTTCTTTAACACAGACATCATGTCTCCTGGGACACCTTGGGAAACTGGCTGAGGCAGCTAAATTGGGGTTCAGCTCTGCAAGTGTTTAAGCATTCAAGCCTTCATCAAGGAAAGCACTTTCACTTGTGTTTAAATGTTTACTAACATGATTTTCTGCACCAGGACCAGAATACTGAGCAGTTAGCAGAATGAAAAGCATAATCCTGGTAAATCTGACAGATATAAATTGAAAATGCCAATGTTGCCAGCAAGTGTATCCCACTTACGTCCTCTCTTCTAAATTACTTCGCTGGTAACATCTCCTGAAAAACTAAGGGCTTGGAATAGCACCTGTTCTTTATTTAACAAATTATTTTAAGGTATACATGCCAAATTCCCCAAGGATTCAGGAGGATAAATTGAATGTAGAAGTTTTGCTTCAGTGGCTTCCAGTGGAATATCTTCTCATCAATACTCTGCCAGTTACTCTACATAAGTCTGTAGCTCATGAAAAGCTGCTGGAGCTGTAGCAAGGGAAACTGAAGATTAATTTATCCATGTAGGAGACATCCTATGATTAGTAAAACATCTTTATCCTTCCTTAGCTTCTGCTCATGTTCCACTAATTTCAGGGGTTTGCCCTCTTTCCAAGTTTTCAGGTGTCCATCCTCACCTGACAGTCCCATCTTGCATCTGCTCAAGTCATGAAAAGACCCTTCCTGCTTTTAAAACATTCCTGATTATGCAGTTTGGATAAGATCCACAAAGGACTGGCAACATCTCTGAGGCATCATGCTGCCTTCTCTGTACCCATAGAATGTGGGGTCTGAAACCCTCTGCATTTTGCCAATTAGCTAATTCTTAGTTGTCAGGATGCTTTGTGCAGCTACCCTAAACATCTGCATGGATCTTGTTCCAGTGCTGACAAACGGCACAATCTCCATAAATGACAGCACATGTAGCTGGTGCTCACAACTCTTAAATGGAGCCCCCACAGCTGGGGATGGACCAGTTCAAGTGACCTAGTGATGTCAGATGATAGCAGCTGCCTATCACTGCTTGGTCTTCTATCAATTCACCTTTAAAGCTTATCACTGTCATGCCAGGGTGGATGCTCCACTGAGCTCTGAGAAAGGGCCAAGAAAACCTACTGGGGATCTGGACATTGTGGCCTGAATCTATGGACTTTTTCCTTTACATCTGAAACAGCCTCTGCAGCATGGATCCTTTGATTTAGCCACAGTGTAGAGCTGCAGTGAAGACGGGAGAAAAGTCCTCTTATATAATCTTTCAAACCACAGGAAACATTTTCACCTCTGTATATTTTTCTGTACTTTATATCATTCTCTGTAGTGTATTCTGCACTCTGTATTATTCCATTGCTAAACACATTTTGAAACTCTAGCTACGTGTGTCTACATCTCCTAGACCTTAATGTGGTTTCTCCCCTCCAGGAATTCCAGAAATATATTGGTAATACTTGTACCTTATAAACCTGGTTCCCAATGCAGTTTTTCAAAATAATGTTTTTGGAATATGTTTATGGGTACATCTACTGCTATTTCTGACCCTTGTAGTCAGTTCCACACATTAATCAAACACACTGTTAGCTTCTGCTTATAGTCAGTTATTGTTGTGATGCTTGCTCTCTTATTGAGTTATGAGGCATCCATCTTTTCCCATCCCTGAATACCATCTACTAACAAAATGAGTTTCTACTAGCTTTAACAGTTTCTTTCCTTTTACAAAGACAAACTTCTCTGATCGTAATCACAACAATGACCATTTATAAAATGGAATTCTACTATACTGATGAGAGAGAGTCAAAAAAGTTATGCCAAAATATTTCCGGAGGAAAAAGAAAAGTCTGGGAGATATATGTTTGTACGAGTGTGAAATAGAAATTGCTCCTATTTTCCTGGTGTTTTGACTAGCCTTAATAGTCACATCTAGATCTAAGGGATGGGAAGATAGCCTTTGCAGTCATCATTATGCCCAGCCCTCTCAAATGTCAAAAATTTCAGAGCTAGGTTCAATTTGCATGTACGTGCCTTACCTTTTGCTTATTGGAGACTGATAGAAAAGCCAAAAAGAGGGAAATAAGACACTGAGTGAATCCATACACAAACTCTTCTCACTGAAATAAAGTTGCAGAGTCACCATATTGTTTGTTACCACCATTAAAACAATTTACCATTTTTCAGATAAAGATTTTGAAATTCTTGCATAAAAAGCTGAATGTACTTGTGAGATTTTCTTTCTATGGAATAGATATCCAAAGTATGTGGTTTACATCTTTTTATATACCCCAGAATTTCTTTTTTGAAATTGTGATCCATTATATTCTTATCATAGTGGGGCATAAATAGAAAAGGAAGATGTAGCAGCTTTGCATCAATATTTACTATGGAAGGAACATTTGTGAATTGTCGCATGCAGCCCAGCAATACAACATTGTCATTGCTAGTGACAGGCCATCATCTTTGCACTGAGCTTGCAAGGCCTCAGGACAGAGGCTTGCCAGGCCTGCTGGGTCTGAACTTTTCCCGACCTGCCCACAGCTTTGTTTGACTTGGTCTAGCTGCCACAACAATTTCTCTAATTGGCTGGGCATCTATGGCTAATTTGTTTGACTCTGTATCGTACACCCATAGTTCTATATAGACAACAGTAACAAGCAGTGACTCTGTGAAGAATGAGTTATTTATGCAGTTATGTAGCGGGGAGAAATACAAGTCTAGCATGACAGCAGAGGCCTTGAGAAGAGGACAGGGGTGCAGCATAGAGGGGTACAGGCATGGGGGGACATTGCCATTGAATAACCCCACCTGGGTGCATATTGCAGCAGAGATGCTATCAATCCTTTTCCAGAAGCTAGGATGTTCATACATCTCACAGAATTAAGGGGACCCTGACCTGAAGCCATCCTGATAGTACCAACCACTTAGGAAAGTCCATCCGAATTCCACACCACCACCAGCACAGGCCATTGCATCAAAATAAATTCCACAGGGGAAGTTAAGGCACACTTGTCAACAACATTCCTACTCAGCCAACAGAGACATTAGCTTGCCACTTACACTCTTAACGTATTGCACACCTCCCCTGTTATCAGAACTAAATTCCACATCCACCCCCACACAGTCTGTTCCATGAGCATGAGTGGAAACAGCGTCTTGCATGATAGAAGTTGGTTTATGTGGGAACACATGGGTTACTACTGGTTACCATGCATTAAAAATGAAGTTAAATCAGAAGCACTGTTTAAAAAAATACAACAAAAACCAGTTTAATTTTCACCATTTGCTTACACTCGTTTTGTGAATGAGTTAGCTTCACGATGAGTTAATTAAAGACATGCATATCAAGCAACTATTTTTGTTCATTCAGCTCTTTCTTCAAGACACATATACCTAATAAACATTTCAGTAATGATACTTCCAGGATCTGAAAGAAGTAAGAATTAAGAATATACTCAGAATAAACCTATATTGGTTTTAAATTTATTTTTGACTGGCTCCCTAATCATTCAGGGTTTATTTGACCCAAAGATACAGGCTATAAAGTTGCTGATAGGTGTGATGGAGGTGTGATTCCCAGCAGTGCAGTGTCACTTCCTAAAGCATAGTTAGTGATTGTTTCTTCCTCCATAATGAGATGGTTTACCATCATGCCTAGTTTTCACCAAACACAAACAGTAAGGCACATTTATGTGCCTATTTATGTTGTAAAAATAGTTTACACTTACATGCAGAGATGACTTGGCTTTTCATAGCAAGTAGGACACTAGTCCTTTAACTGGGGTAAACATCCAGTGTTCCTGACTCCCAGAACACCACAGAATCACACAGAATCACAGAATGTTAGAGATTGGAAGGGACCTCGAAAGATCATCTAGTCCAATCCCCCTGCCGGAGCAGGACACCTAGATCAGATCACACAGGAACGCTGAGAACATCACATTATAGTGCTTTGCTGTGTACTGAGACATAGAAGATGAGAATGAAAACATTCCCTAATAGATTTAATTCTAATGAGGATTTATGTTCATTTTAACTTGAATTTTAAAGTTCACATCTGCAGACAAAAAAAGGTATCGTAAATCTCAAAAAAATGCTCAGGAGGGTTACTCAATAAGCAAAACTGCTGACATTTTTAGCACCTCACATGTTTGTTTTCAAACATTGCCAGATAGCGATGTGAAGATGAGTACATCATGAATGATTGATTCCAGAAGTGACTTCCTTCTGGCTGAAATTACCATGCTGACAAAATATAGGAAAAAGCTGTGCAAGTATTCTGAAAAGCCATCAGTATAAGTATCTCATGGGGTATTACAGAACAAGTATCTATTCTTTCATTTTTCAGATCTAATTGAGTAAGAGGATTGGGTTTTTTTGAGATAATGTTGTTTAAATAGATGGCTGGAGGGCCTCCATGTTTTCCTAATCTTACTCACTGAGAACAGAATTAGGCTTTTTGCTCCTCTTCTTAATTTATGGTGAGATTTTAGAGCAATCTTTTCTAAAAGCAATGTACCTTATTGGGGGAGAGAAATTACATATAATAATAACAGATAACAATTACATACAACAAAACACAGCCAGAAAAAGCAAAGAGAGCTCACAATAACAAAGACCTAGTCAGACCACATTTCAGTAATGACCACTAACTTAGGTCCTTCTCTTGAGCTCTCCCAGCTATAGCAGAAATCTGCAGGAGTTGAGTAACAGCAACAGGCAAAAATTATGCCCCAAGTGCCTTAGATTTTACACACACAGATGCATGGAACAGTTTTAAAAGAAATTTAAAAGAAGAGCAAAGGGGATGGGAGGGGAGGAGAGAGAAATGGAGACGAGAGAAAGGTAAACCAAAAAATAAACCTTCTCAGGGGTTCACATAATTCTAAGGCTACATCTTTTAGAATTAGATATAGCTAGGCAATTTCAAATAAAGTAGAAGATCAACTCAGACTAACCCTATGATGCAGAAGAATTTCTGAGCCTATTTCTCCCTTTTCTGTTTGTTTCTACCTAAGGGTTTCCTTTGCTTGCCACTAAAATGAGTAACCATAACCACAGTAAAAAGAGATATGCAAGTAGGTCATGTAACCTCCAGTAAACAAATTGTAAGAAAACATATTAATACAAAACTCCAGCTCAAAAGAAAAAAAAAAAAAAAGAAATCATCTCAAGTTATGGAAGCTTATCTGAATCATCTGATCACATCTTAGACTCCTCCAGACTTCTCATAAGTATAAATGCTGCACTGCAAGCTCAGGCTGTTCAAAATGAATGATGTGTGCTGGCTTCTGTAATTATCTCTCTTGTTCCTTACTGGCTATACAATTTTGTTTCATCCCTCTACATTTTGCTATCCTCCCTGAGGGCAGCATATATTCCATTTTCCTTTCCCTGCTCACAAGTTTTATACCGTGACGTAATTCAGTTTTTGTCAATTACATCAGCCTGTTCTGATAGATCTGAAGATGGAAATCCTTTATCAACTTATTTAACCAGTGTGCCTCAACTTTCTGACGGAGCAGCTGATCCTAGACTGTGTACTACATTTCAGCTTTTGGTCCTTTGCCAGGACTGCTAACACTGCTCCCTGTTTCTGGTAATTTTGGTGACACCTGGCCATGAGCCCATTTTATTGGTACCAGAAATATTTTAAAAGGGACAATAATTGTCATGTCCACTCACAACTTGAAGAATCTAATCAGTTGTGCAATGCAAAAACTGCACTGCAATGTTTCAGTAGAGTGAAGTAGAAAACATAGTAAATAGTACAAACCAGAAGTTTTATTGGTAACACCCTCAACAAATGCACTCCAACAGGCTTTTTTTTTTTTTTTTTTTTTTCAAAAAGGGTTTTCACAAACTTACAGGAAGGAAACAAAACTTAAACCCAGTTAAATTTTTCATTTTCAACCTTTCTGTGTAGACACTTGCTGTAGCCATATTCAGCTGAATTTGCAAGCATGGAAAATAGATGCTTTAGCTATAACCATGAAGGGCTAGAATAAAGATGTGATAAGGTGCGGTAGATGGTGTGGGTGCACATCTTGGGGAAGATGTAGAATGACTGTAAGATAAACCAGTCTGTTACAACTGCCAGTTTTATAGCGAATAATACAAAAACATCGCTGGCATGTAATATTTTAGATGTCTGCTTAGAGGTTTGAGAATTGGACTGCTTTACTCAGGATGGCTGACAAGCACCACTGAGGGTGTGTGAGCTGCTGAACGACTAGAAAAAGACCTGATACTTAGATGCTGTGTTGCTAGGCATCATCTCATTCAGTGGAAAACAGTGTAGATGTTCACAGGAGTCTGGCTGGTCTTAAAATCTCAATGTAGGCACAGTTTCCAGAAATTACTGTTTGACTGCTGGCAATCTAAGGCCTGTACTCTAAAGATGCTGGGAGCACTCATCTGTGTTGCTCTAGTGATTGCTGTGTCTTGAATACCCATTTTGAGACGTGTGCTCAGTCCCTACTTAATCTTAGTGTTTCAGCTGTAGCAATTTATTTATGAGAATTGTAGTATTTTAATAATTTCTTTCTTGTACACTTCAGCACCTCTGTGACTTAGGAATGACAGAAAAACTCAGCTTTGTTTTGTTTTTAAGCAGTGATTGTTTCATGACAATTTTTAAAATAATTTACACAATTTGAATAGTCCATGGAATATAGCTGTAGCAGTAGGAGTTGCCTAAGAAATAAACTGTCTTCTACAGATGACCCACCTAAAATACAACCTCCCCAAACCATTAAGTAGGAGTAAAAAAACTACTTTCTTTCTCCTTGTGAACTTCCTCAGCCTCCCTCACTACATGACTACATCAAGTGGCCAAAATACAGCTGATACACCCAAGTCTGTCAAGTCTGAAACAAGCTTTTCTGAAAACACTCTAAATCTAGTATTTCAGGCTCTTCTGGAATTAAGCTCCATCCAGGTACCAGAATTGCAGTCTCACCAGTACCAGAGCTCTAGGGGGAGGGAGCAGGACAAGACGACCCTTTCTCTGTGATTTCTTAGCCCAAATCTCTCAACACAGTCTCCATTCCCTTTTATGGAACTTCTAGTAACTGACTAGATCTCCTCTTTTCCTCTCTAACCAAAGCTTTATTCTGAGTTTCCATCTCTGATGTGGGAATGAACTTTGGATTAAAATAGTCTTCACATTACACGACTAAAGAGAAAACAGGTACCATTTTTATGGTAAAGACAGGAGCATGGTCCTGGGCACAGCCTTAGGATTTAACCAATACAAATGGACAGACTAGAAACATGAACAGGGAGAAAGAATACAGCATACAGCTTTGTGAAAACTTTTTCTATTTCAATTGAGGTAGTTTTACTTAAAATATGATTGCCAGTCAACATGAGAGAATACGTACACAGTTAGATTGGCACAGACACTGTAATCTCCTGCAAATGCGCTATACTCTGCATACTCATATGTCACATCTGCATCCAGATCTCCGTATCCACAGTGGGAACTCGGAATAGGTCCTTCCCTCACAGTGACCAAATTATCGTCATGAGTAATGTATGACCTATAGATTAGGGTAATTTTTTATGCACATTTCAGAGTTAATTTAGCTTGACTATTCATTAAGTTAAACAGCACTGTTAGGTAAAATGGCAAGCCTTGTTTCAGTCCTTCCCCGAGAGGTAGAAAACATGGGTGATTTCAGTGGAAGACTCACTGTATGCGTGAGCAGTTTATGAAATCTTTGCTGTAGGCTCCGTAGCTTCTATAGCCCACGTGGAACAAAAGATTAAATTGGTCAGATTTTTTTGACAAATAAACTTATGTATTTAATTAGAGTTAAGCTAATTAGATGTTGGCTATTCAGAACTGCTACAGGTCTTTTTCTTTAGGCACTTTGTGGCGACTCTGATTCTTCTTGTAAACAGCAACCCAATAGCAGGCAGATTCCAGCAGGGATAATTGACTCATGTGTGAAGTTTCTTAACAGAACACTTAGAAATAGCTAAAATTCATTTTCTGTATTTAGAAAAATTAAAAGACAGAGCCACAGCAGGTACAAATTGGCATATCTTATTTAAAGTCACTGGAATTACAGAGATTTTGACCAACTAAATAATCTGACCTCACATCTGCATGTTGGGAGACTGAGCAGTAATGGTAGGTTTTTGCATCAGAGAAGAGTATCATTTCCCTTCTACTACTGGTAACAAGTTGTGAAAATAATGTTGCTGTGGACTGGGAAATATTTACCTTATTTCAAAGGGATATCATTTGTGAGTTCTTGCTCATTAATAAAATATGCCCAATCTTTCAGTCTAGACTGAAAAATTACTGCTGCTCTCTGTCATTTTAAATAACGTATAGTGTATCTTTACCAACATACGGTAGCATCTTTCCAATAAATGCTACGTAGTATTCTTCTGGAAGTTACATTAGAGTGCCTCTTATACAGAGATGTCATGGAACAGCAGAGATCATAAAAAGTTACAATGCTGACTTTATGTCAGCAGTTAACTACAACAGTAGTTTTGAAATAGATAATCCACCCTTTATTTTGAATTTTGAACTAAGGAATTTAAGCTAAAGGGCTTGAAAGGATAATAATGTAAGACAGCTAAATACCAATAGTATAATTATTTGTTAAATTTACTAAAGAGATGATTATTTTTACATAGGTATCAATCTTACTTCCATGGAAATGAAAACAAAAAATAAAAGAAATCATACTAAATCTCTTAAAAAGAGGAATGGATTCCCAAATTGTAATGTAGACTTCCATGGGTTTGGACTGCTAAGACAAGAGCATATCAGCACATTGACAAAACCTTTGACAAATGGGCTTTGCTGGGCCTTCTGGACAAGGCTCAGAAAAGATGGAAAAGAATTATTTTCCTAACACATCAGTGATTTCTCAGCAGATATCCTCTGAGATGGAAAAGAATTATTTTCCTAACGCATCAGTGATTTCTCAGCAGATATCCTCTGAGACTGATTGAACTAATCTGTTACTATTTCAACATATTTCCAGTATAGAAAGAATGCCTTTAGTGCTAAGGGGTCTGTTAAAGTGGCTGTGCTAACGAAATAGAGCATTTTTCAGTAGCTCCTTATCCCTTGGTTGGTAAACCTAGTTCTACCTGCAGTAGGTACCTTGGCCCACAGAGGTTACACTTACTCCACAAATGTTAAAATGTTGCCCTCACGGTATTGCAAAAAACTTATGGATGATATGCACTAGCAAAGATCTGGAGAATCTGGTCCTGAAGATTTAGTTTGTGTAATCTCGGTTTGTGCTGAAGTTACACCTCCCCAATGAGCACTCGAAAGAACTATATAAATGTTTTAAACCAAGTAACCATTGCTTTAATGCAGAATTAGGATTAATATGTGTATTTTATGGTGAGGAAGACAAAAAGCATGAGTAAAAACTCTTTTTAGCCCCTGCCACAGTAAAACCTCATTGGCAAAATGAGGTTTGTATGTAGTTGTAGAGTGAGATACCTGTTCATAGATCTTTGTACATTTTATCAAAAAAAAGACTCAACCTTGTGCTGTCACACCCCCCCCCAAAAAAATATTCCTGCAGTCCAAATTAATGCATTTTCTGATCTAAACTAATACTTATTAGCACATCGTAATTTCTGCCCTCTATCTGCTTTGTGAAGATGTATTTCAAGTAATTTAACACATAGAGCCCCTACGACTGTTAGGCACACTCATGGTTGTGTATATATATATATACACACATGTACGTAACTACAGTCATAGCCATCTCACGCAGGCTTAGCCGGCAAACTGAGCAGGGATTGGACCAGATGACCTCCAAAAGCACCTTCTAATTTTAATTATTCTACGACTTGGAGTTTCAAGTTTGGGTTCTGACCCTATTAAGCCACCTCTTTTCCAGACAGGGAAACTGGATTTATATAGAACAGTCTCTCACATTTTTTTGCAATGGTATTAATGTCAGAAATGGAAATACAGCAAACAGTGAGATTTTGTATTAGCATCTGAAACATTATCTTTCAAAAAAACTATATTGTACTCTATAGCTAGGTAAATATGTGTTTCTTTGCATACCTATATTACCAGATTTGAAAACTTCTAGCAGTTATAAAACTAAAACCAGATTTCAATATGCATTTAGGTATAATCTGGGTTTTATCAATTTCGTTCTGGACATTAAAAGCACTTGCAAAATTTGGGCCATATATAATCAGAAGGACTGATCTGAAAGTCTTAAGGAAATGAAAAGGGCTTTGTCATTATAACTTTCATTATTTTTAATGGCATTGCATAGCTAAAGCCCTGCTCATCTGGATAAGGTGCTCCGCTGATTGTTCTGGCTGGTATGCAGTGTCACACAGCCAGACATTCAGGCAATTGGATACCCATGCTAATTTATGATCCACTTGGAATTCACATAAAAGCTGGAATTCAGTGGCCTTTTTCCCTAGTTACATTAGCTGTGTTCTCTCTCCTCTCTTTCACACTAATCTCATAAAGCATTTTCTGGTTTTTGAAATTTGGAGTGCCAAAATGGCTTGAAACGGCAGAGAAGCAAACAAATAGCTAATTCTTTCCTACAAATAATTACCAAGAGGAAAGGGAAGTTTTAGTGACTGTGGGCAGCTGTTCTATAAGGTTGTTCTAGATCTGAGACAAGTCCTAGACAAATGTACTTTTTCATCTTCTGGTCTTGCACTGTCCAGTACATCAGACTATACTAGCTGTTTGACTTTTGAAGCTTTCTCATCACATTAATATTCAGCAACACATTGCCTTTTGATTTACTTTCTCTTTTCCATTCAGAAAAAAAAACCACTCTTCTTGGAGAATGGAGGTTTAATCGGTTATAAAACAGGAGTACGTCTTTTTATACAGTTATCTTTTTCATTCACTTTGCACAGACTGAAAACATATAATCTAGTGCCTTCTGTTTGCCAAGACTTTATTTAGAAGGATTTCCTTTCCTCTAGGGGGGGAAACCTTGCTTCAGTTTTGTTCCTTTGAATTACAATTAGATCTTTGAACTCCAGATAGCTGAATAAACAAATTTCCCACACCAATTTAATTATCCTGGCATGTTTGTCAGTACCAGCAGAATATTATGTAGCACACTGCCAATTAAAACTCCACTTTCGATTGCCAGTAAAACAGTACAGGTTCAAGTCATGTAGCCAGAGGGAGGAGGTTGGGTTCCCTATTCTTGATCTGGGAAGCTGAAGCTCCCAGATGATGCCAGGGTGGGTTAGGTAGTAGCCTGGAGGCTGCAGCCAGCGGTACCAAGTACGTGGAATGACGGCAAAGATTAACCTAGCAGCTTCCAAGCCCAGTTCAATGCAATGCAAGACTGGCTCTCTCGTGCGTGCTATGCATTCCTAGCTGCTCATGCGGTCTCAGGCTGCTCCAGATTTCACCGTACCTTTAGCACCTTGTGGAAAGCGGAGTCTTACCCACAGGGGCAGAGATGTGTTGTGGCTCTTTCCTGTCAGGCTGTGCTCATGGGGAAGAAAGAAGCTAAAGCCTCTTTCGTAACTGAGTTGTATTTGTGCACTTGGCTTATAGCTCCCAAATGCCCAACATGGAAAAGCCTTCAGGCCATCCACTGCGCATAGTGTAAGCGGGATGCAGCAGGATAGCCCTGTAGGGAGGAGCAGGCAAGACTGCTGAACAAAGGTCTGTTAACAGAATGGCTCTTTGAGACTCTGGGACTAATCATCCCTTTGCTATTGCACCCATGACCATGGCCAGCTGTGTCTGCTTCCAGTCTTGTGTGCCAACATGAGTTCCAGCCCCATTAGAATCTACTTCTCTGTACTCTTTAATTCTAGCTGAAACAGTAAAATAATTACATTTTCTGCTTTTGACCCATTCATGTCCAAACTCCACCCACCGGCTTAAGACATATCTAGTATCGTTAAGATTTTTCATATCCAGCAGTGTTCCAACTTTGTCACAGAAGCAGGTCAGGAAAGAAGGGCACTGGCATATTATGCAAAAAACTCACAGTTGCCTAGCACCCTTCAGCTGATTACCACTGACATTCTGAAATTAAAATATCTGATTATGTCATATTCTAAATTAGTTTCTATGTTCTCCTCTAGAACTGGAGGTACAGATTTTAAGAAAACAAAACATCCATTAAGGCTACTCTACACATTTCTAATTCCTAATTTGCCCTTTTTACTATGCTAAGCAGGCTGAATTATACTAGACCTGTTGTCACACTGCTCAGTAGCATAAAAAATGGTAGACAGACTTCTTATCCTCTCTGGGTTCTGGTTAGCAAAAGCAAAGACGAAAACCATTGGCAAAAATTTGTGCAAAACTTTCCAAATGCACAATAAGCTCCAGTTCATCAGAGTGGAGAAAAGCTGTGTGACAGTTTGTTTCAATGAATCTAATTATTGGTCTTGTCAGTAATGTGTTGCATCAAATAGTTCTCTCAAAGAGAAGTAATGCAACAACACTGTGTACATACTAAGTGGTATTTTGATGGAGAGTTGCATAAGCTAAGTGACAATTAGATTTGTTTCATAACAGGTCCCACCTGAGTCAGTGAGAGAAAAAACAGGCATGCCAAAGGTGATAAGCACTGATGTTCCTTCGAACAGACAGAATATGATCTCAACTGTACTAAAAGGAAATGTTGCTAAAGTGAACTTTAACCTTAACTGTTATATGACATCTTTACTGTGAGTCTCCTATTATAAAGCAGGGAATTTTTCAATGTTATATACAGTACTATTAAAACTTGGATTATGTGTTTATTGTCTCTGAAGAGGTTGCTCACAAATTCATGTTTTTCAAGGCTTTCTGTTCTTCATTTTTATTTCTTTAACAGCTCCACCCAAAAGAGTGATGATGATTATGAAGATTACACCTCAAATAAGACTTGGGTTTTGACTCCCAAAGTCCATGAGAGTGATGTCACTCTTATTTTAAATGGCTTGCTGGAAGGATATGACAACAAGTTGAGACCTGACATAGGAGGTATGTTGCTTTTCTTTTTAGACCACTTTTGGTTAAGCAGTGAAGAGAAATAATTTTCATACCCTGTTATGCTACACAGGAAGTAGAATCCATTCAAAGCAGTTATGAATACAATGCAACAAAACATCAGTGGCATGACAAGTAGTCATGATTTTGGAAGCTGTCATAAATGAAGATTGCTAAATCTATCCTGAGACATCTAAGAAGACTTGTGATTTGCTGAATCAGGCAGCTTTTAATGATGCACCTGCGCAGGACGTTCGAAATTTAACTTTTGGGGAATGAAAAAACAAGTTTTTATCATCTTTGTATATCTAAATGAGGGTATTAGAGAATCACAAATAATATATTGGAAAAGAAGGCCAAAATGAGGATGATGCCGCCTGATCCTTGCATGATTTGATGGACACAGACAGGGCCTCTAACAGCAGCAGGTCTGCATTGACTGATGCGACGTGGGCCCTCACTCACACAGCAGGGCGAGAAGTGACGGGGAATGGGGCACAGAGGAAGAGGTTCACAAAAAATAACTGCAACCAAGTAAGGAAAACCTCCCTAGATTTCCCCCATAGCCAATATAAGTATACAGACCCAAGCCTGGACTGATAATGGAAGTGTTATTTGACTGAACCACCTTCTGCAGGAATCTTCCTCTCCACTGATTACTGAGGGAGCTTGAAGAGAGAAATCTCCCTGAGTTGCTGCAAGTCAGTCTGAGAAGGGTCCATGTGAGCACAGAACAGGCAGACAATGCTGCTGTAGAAGAGGATACAGCAGTACCAAAACTATAGAAAAATGCAAAGAGAATTCATGGATGAGGCAGGCAGAGGAAGGCAGAGAGTGGCCAGGTTGATGAAGGAAGCTGTTTCTGACAAGTTTATAGAGGCTTATAAACTAAGGATTATTTTAAAGTGAAAGATAACATAAGTACCTAACCTTCAATGTATGTATATAGTATAAATTCACAGAGGAATTTGTCTTATCATTCCAATCCAAGACTTTAGAGAACAGAAAGTAATTAAGCATTCACAAAAGCATCTGGGAAAAAAAAAAAGTCATGTTTTAGTCAAGGTGTATAAGAATAAAAAATCCACAATAGACTAATTTCAAAATAACTTAATCTAACAACTGGTTTTCAGTCCTGTTTTGGAGCCTTTAGTATTATTTTTGCTTTGGGCTCATGAAAATGTTACTTAACTGCAGCCATCTCTGCAGGCAACAGCACTCATGTTGCATTTGGCTTTATAATGCAAAACAAGTCATGCAAGACATCATAAGAATAAATTTGCTTTTGTTGATAGTGTTTTGTCAGATGTGTTGCTGTGACCTGACATAAAATATACATACTCTCAGTCAGATGAGACTCACTGCAAGGCAATGACACTGGTTTCAGTATTTGTTCTTATAGCATAAGTGAGTTGTTCTGGTAGAACAAACAATATAAGAATTTGTCTCAAAGTGTCTCTGACTAATTTCAAACTGGACACATGGCTGCAAATTTATATTTATTGTATATGCACAGTTAAATGTGAGGCAACTATAGCCATACAAGAGAGGCACTACAATAATCTTTTGCTTGTGTTTGACTTTCACGTAGTTGATTTGGACCTTCTCTCATGTTACTGATTCTTGTTTCTCTTACAGTTAAACCAACAGTAATTCACACGGACATGTACGTAAATAGCATTGGGCCTGTGAATGCTATCAATATGGTAGGTAAACGATTGCCAGCTTTCTTACAATGTTCACTTTGTTACAAAGGCTCCATCATTTTTGACATTAAAAATCTTCCACTAGTCTTAATGTTGTGCTATACCTATTTTTAAAAAATCTTAATATTACTATGCATGTGAGAACTATATGAGTTATGAATCTACAAGGGAAGAAAACTGAGCTCTATGCTGATAGAAATGTAATAACAATAGTTTTAATAAATATCCTCACACTTTTACATGTTCTACTTTCAAGTGCTTTGTGACAGTCTAACTCCTGTAAAACTGAGCTTCTAGATTGCTTTAAAATAAGGTAAATGATTCATCAGTGATATTAATACTCTTGCCACCAAGCGATAAAAAGAAAAGAAGCCTAGATCCTCTCTCCTCTGTTCTTTCCAAAATTCCTACAGAAAAATTTAATTCTGTCTTCATATAGATGAGGGAAAGTGGTCTAGCCTTAGCACAATGTCTACTTCATTCTCGTAATTTTCATGTGTAGAAAGAAATCTCACATTGCTCTTTTACATTCTGTAATTCCCTTTGCAGCTTCTGGCCACCCAGAGGTGCCAGGGAAAGTGAGAATTCACCACTTCTGATATTAACTGGGGGCCACAGGCAATTAAGGCAGCCAAGTCAGCTCAATCTTTTCCTGTCCTAGATCCAAGAGAATAAGTGATTATTCTCTGACCTGACCAGGTGTGGGTTGAGGTGTGGGGATATAGAATTAGAAAGGTGCATATACCACTAAATTGCATCATAGTTTCACCTGTCAGTAGGAAAATAACGAAATAAATTATTTTAAAACAATAATCTTTGGTAAACCATGCCCTCAAAAAAAGTTGTTTTTATCAATTCTAGTGTCATATTCTGTAATTCACATTTTATTCATCTGAAATTAAGGAAAGCATATCAGGTGTTATGTGAAATGCTGAGTGCTATGTTTTCATCGGTATTTCTGGTTAATACAACAGGAATATACTATTGATATATTTTTCGCCCAAACGTGGTATGACAGACGTCTGAAGTTCAACAGCACTATAAAAGTACTCAGATTAAACAGCAACATGGTTGGGAAGATCTGGATACCAGATACATTTTTCCGAAATTCCAAGAAAGCTGATGCTCATTGGATAACAACTCCTAATAGGATGCTCAGGATCTGGAATGACGGCAGAGTGTTGTACACATTGAGGTATTTACACCTGACTTTAGTTTCTCTAGGGAAAGCCAAAGAGAAAGGTCCTGTGAATTCAGGTCATTTGACATTAACCTGAAGGAAAAAACATTGTTTTATCCTATTTACTTATGCATACAACTCTGAAAAAGGAAAACGCTTAGAAGATATTACTTGCATGAAATCTATTTTATACTGGCACAGTAAAGAGTTTTATTTTTTCCTATAGATTGTACTATCTTGCTCCACAATAGTCATGTTCCTATACTAAAATGAATATAAGCATTGTTATAGTAATTCATCTTCATTTTCAGGTATGTTATACTGGTTGCCACTGGATTCCATATTGCCTTTCACCTTTTTATTGGGTTAAACTGATGAATTAAAAATATCATTGAATTAAGTAGATGGTATAAAAGGATGTATTATATACATCAAAGGCCTCTTATTCTGAATTGATGATAATTTAGCTAGATGAAGATCCACCCTACAAAAGCATTTCATTCCTCAAATATCTTATGAAAATAAGGATAATCATTTCAGCGTTGGTCACTTAAGGTTTAATCCAAAACCTACATATACGCCTTGTTCCACTGAAGTTTTCATGACTCTGAACTTGATATGCTCATCTCCAGATTTCTCAGTCAGATTTACAGCTTTTCTTACGAGACAGATTACATTTTAAAACTTTTTCAATAATTAAGCTATGCATATGCCTACATTTAAGTGTAACATATGCACTAACAACTCAAATATCATTTTCCCCATGACCATAAGATGTTTCCTAAATGTGAAAATTCTAAGTGCATTATTATGTGATGTAACACTTCGTTCTATGTAAAATGTAGATAAAACCAGCATTTATTCAAGAGAATTTATAATTTAAAATGAGAGTACAGAATCAAAGACGGTAAACATAAGACCATCTGAGTTTTAGACTGCATTCTTTTTAAAGTGTTTTTTCTGCTTTTCTTTTATTGGATGTCAAAAATATTGTTTTGAAGAAAAGTACGCTGATTATAATTTTAATGACTAGATCTAAAGCTCTGGATAAGACAACCTTTTAATGCTGCAACTGTCTGAATTACTAAGAGGAGTTTTATTTCATAGTTATTTTACATTCTTTACACACTGCATCACCAGAAGCAATAAGAGAATGATTGGAATTGAAATCCAGTGTAAATCAAAGTCAGTCAGATAAAGAAGATCTGAGGTCCACGTTTGAAATATTAAGTTTGGATTTAGCTACGCTACTTTCTCTTTGGATTTCATTACCTTTCTCTTCAAACTCCTTAGTTTCCCTCATTCGTAAGAGATCTAGCTGGTAGAGCTTAGAAAGAGTTATCTGTTATTAATGTATAATCTGTGGTTCTACTGAGTCACAGCAAGCACCAGTAAGGATTCAACATGGATTAATCCAGAAGTGAAATGTGATAGTATCGTCACAGATCTGGGATTCTGTCCTGAAGAGAAGAGGGCTCAGGAAGAGCTGGTTGATTTTTGTCAGTCACCTCCCACCAAGCTCAAGAACAGTCCATCCTGGCCAGCAGGAAATCAAGCAAAGTTATCAGGCAGTCTGCATGGATCAACACAAAACTCCTAGCAAATCTCAAATGTGAAAGAAACATGTTCTAGAGGTGGAAGCAGGGACAGGTGACCCAGGAGGAACACAGAGATGCTGTCAAGCACTCAGAGACAGAGTTAGAAAAGCCAAAGTTCATCTGGAGTCAAATCTGACTAGGAACATGAAAGCAAGAAGGGTTTCTACACATACATCCTCAGCAAAAGGAAGACTGGGGAAAATGCACAAGCACAGATGAATGGAGACCTTGTCACAAAGGACACCAAAAAGGCCCAGGTACACAAGGCCTTCTTTGCTACAGTCTTTAATGGTAAAACCCCGCCTTCAGCAATCCCAGGTGCCTGAGACCAGCAGGAAAATGGAGCAAGGAAACCTTACCTTCGGTGGAGAAGGATCAGGTACGGATTAAATAAGTGGACGTTGAGGTGGATTGAATATACCTGAACTGCCAGCCTCAAAGGGTTGGATCATTGGCATGAAGGCCAACTGGAAAGCAGACACTAGTGGTGTACTCCCCAGATTTATACCAGGCCAATACTGTTTAACAGCTTCACATCTTCATTAATGACCCAGACAATAGGACAGAGTGCACCCTCAGCACGTCTGCAGATAATACAAAACTGTGAGGAGTGACTGGTACATCACAGGGTTGTGCTGCCACTCAGAGGGACTGCAACATGCTGGAGACATGGACCAACAGGAATCTCATGGAGTTTAACAAAGGAAAATGTTATCCTGAACCAGGGGATGCAGCACTACAGGGTGGGGGCTGACCAGCTGAAAAGCACTTTGCAGAAAAAGACCTGGGGATCCTAGTGGACATTCACCACGAGCCAGCAAAGTGTCCTTGAAACAAAGGCAAACAGCATCCTGGGCTGCACTGATCCTTCTCCTCTGCCCAGTACTAGTGAGACACATCTGGAATGCTGGGTCAAGTGCTGGGCTCCTCAGTACAAGAGGGATTGAGCTTACTGAAGCAAATGCAGTGAAGGCCCACTAAGATGCTGAAGGGCTGGGAGCATCTGATGTGCAGGGAGACGCTGAGGGAACTGGGACTGTTCAGCCTAGAGAAAAGAAGGCTCGGGGGATCTTAGCATTGTGTGTAATGTGGGTGGGGGAAAAGAAGGCAGAGACAATCTTCTTCATGGTATCCAGTGATAGGACAGGAGGCAATGGGCACAAACTGAAGTACAGGAAATTCTGCTAAACATAAGAAGAAACTTTTTTACTGTGAGAATGGTCAAACACTGCAGTAGGTTGCCCAGAAAAACACGCTTGGAGATGTTCAAAGCCTGGATAGTGCTTTGTGCTGGGGAATGAAATCTACTCAGTTCTACAAGGCAAAACAGATAAAAACCAGCAGTAAATCTGAGCCTATTCCAAATTCAAACAGTGTGAAATATATTCACCAGAGAAAAGGCAATATCGAAGAAAGAAGTTAATAATTTTTTGGATCTGTATTATGATTATCTTGAAATGAAACTGAAGATGATGGAAATGAAAAAAGAAAGAAAGAGCAATGATACTAGCATGCAGAATCAGTTCTCCTTCTGTGTCAGAAAAAGAACTTTCTTTAGTTTCAAAGGAAATTATATTTATTCCTAAATCCCTAATGCAGAAAAGCTTCCTTTTGACTTCATTGACTTGGTGGCTAGTGGTCACAGCATCCCTCTGCATCCCACAGTATGAGACTCAGGGAGCTATTTGCACACAGCACGTACACACAGGAGCCAGCTCATCTGGACAGTTTTGCTCATCTGGACACCCAAGAATCAGCAAAGACCATAAACCTATGGTTTTCCTAGAGACACACGGAAGAAATGAACATCACTCTGCTCTTTTGTTTTTTTCTCCTTTTCCTTTTTCCCTCTCTCACACCACCACCTCCCTCCTTTCCAAAGTCCAAGTACCATGCAGTTCATGTCAGGGCTAGCCACAATTAAGGCACTGAATAAAAAATGATAGAGATTTTAGCAGGCACATCAAGGGATACATCTCATCTAATTTTGGATTTCTAAAAGTACATGTCTACCTGACCTACAGCACCTACACTATCTGAGTTATCATGGAGACTCTCCTGATATTCAGTGGGGAGAAACACCTTTTGGTACACTCTTCTTCTGATTTAATTCAAACGTCTTATTTTGGAATGAAATGCAGTATATCCTCAGAGCGCCTTTGCACTAGCTATGTAGGTAGTCTAGATGGCTGTCTTGGGTGCAGATGTCTAAATTTGGACTCCCATCCATCATTTCTGAAATAGAATTTTTGTCACTTAAAATACATTTCCAAAGTGCATTATGGCATGTTGTGACAAAGAGATTTGTCACTGCTCATGAGATGACCTGTATATCTACTTATGAATTTACCAGTCATGAGTAATGCTGCCATTTCAGATGCATAGTAACAGAACGTTAATACCATATTCTACTACACAGTCCAGAAAGTAGATGATCAAGGCCTATGTAACAAAAAAAAAAGAAACACTGCTTATTAGTAATCCTGATGTCTTCCTGTGCTTGGAATATCCAAATTCATATATGCATGTCAATATTTTACTTTTGCTTTCTATATATATATATACATATTTGCATATTTCACAGTCAGGTTCCGTATTAGTAAGAATCTTATTTCACTTGCAGTGAGGTAGCTTTCAGGACAAACTTCAAGTACATTCTTTATATCCTGATCTCTTTCTTGTCAGGTTGACAATTGATGCTGAGTGTCAGCTACAGTTACACAACTTCCCAATGGATGCCCATTCCTGTCCCCTGGAATTTTCAAGCTGTAAGTAAAATGCTTAGGAATAGCCTCTGACTCACACTGCACGACTTATTATAAATTTATATTTACATACTTAGAGTCAGTGAGGGTTATTGTTCTTAACCCGAAGTAGTGTAATGGTTTTCAGTTTTATTTTGACCTTATTTTCAACTACATGATTCATATATCTTTACAAATATAATTGAGGAATGTTATGTAAAAATTATACAATTTCTAGGAGCTATATGATTAATTTATAACTAAAGCTAAGCAAAACAGTAGAAATTTTTACTTTCAGCACCAAAGTCTCATGGCCTGATACTTTGTCTCTGCGCGTGGGTGTTTTACTATTGCAACAGCTGGAGACAAGAGTTCGACATTTTGTAGTCAGGTCAAGGTGTGAATTCCTGTTCCAGCTGCAGACTTTTTGTCCATAATTGAAGGATAGGCAAAATTGCATCCTATCGCATTGACAAAAGTGTAAAACTTGTTTTTGAAAAACTTACCCCAAGTACTATTTTAATTTATAAAAGATAAAATAAAATGTGACATTAAGTAAAGGGCACTACTAAGTAACTTGATAAAAACTTATCATTTACTTCCAATATGCTTCTCCAGTTTTTTCCAGAGATAGAAAATAGTATTTTTACTCCCCAAAGTACACTAAAATCCTAGCAATGACTATGAAACAAAGCACTCTGTATTTTCCATTGCAATAAGATGGCTACCCAAGAGAAGAGATCATTTACCAATGGAAGCGCAGCTCGGTGGAGGTGGGAGACACCAGGTCCTGGAGGCTTTACCAGTTCTCCTTTACAGGATTAAGAAATACAACTGAGGTGGTGAAGACTACTTCAGGTAAGACAACTGATCTGTTTACCTTCAAGTTCATTTAGGATTTCATTGACAGAAAGAAAAGAAGAAAGATCTCTGTTTACAACTTAGCATTGGCAGTTCACTGAGCAATTACAGGCTTTTAAATGCCTATAGAACCATCCAGGCTTTAGTATTTCTGAAGAAGAACTCGCAGAAGGAAAAATAAGTTGTTGTTTGCTCCCATTCTTGTCCTCCAAGAAACACCACTACTACAAGGGGTGGGTGGGTGAGGGAACTTTCTATCTTGCTTCACTGTAGAAAACAGCACAGCTGAGCCACTAAATGATAATCTGGTACTGATTTGAATATTTTATAATCCCCTTCCAACTCTGAGAAGCAGAAAGTAGGCCTGCGCAGAAATGAAATTCAAAGTTCCAACCTCTTTAGTACAGCAGCTCCAGGTTTATTTTGTTCCTTTAAAAAGGGCACATTCAACTCTCATTAAAGAGAACAGCATTACAAATCAGAGATGATTTTCCCACATATGTCTGTCTCCTTGGAAACAAGTAATAGAATATAAAATGATAAATGAGGAAGTACTCAGCATTTAATAAAAATAGAAATTTTAACCCTACAAATTAAGCAGGAAAATATATTCTTCTAGACACATTATTTTATTTCTCAGCAAAAAGAAAAACAGTGAATATGAGAAAGGATGTAAAAAGGAATTGCATATTAATATTCTTGTATGTGCATGATATTCCTTGTCTTTGATTACTTACTTTCAAAAAGAACAGTGAAACTAAAGCAGTTTTTCTTTTCAGATTGTTTTTGATTTTTACCTTATTTTATTATTCTGGCAAATATTTTTATTTAAATTCAGACATCTGTGTTAATTCTGACTTCAGAAATACCCCCATCCATTTTATTTCTAAATGGTCAGCATTGCCGTTACATTCAAGAGGAAAGTGAGATACGCTAGAGTTGAGAGGAGCCTGCTGTTCCTTACACTGGAGTGCAAACAAAAAGCTTGAGAATTAATTCACGTTCCAGCTCCTGAATCACTGGACATTAAGCACCAATGACATGTTTAGTCTTATGAGCAGGGCAGAAATGAATGAAGCCTCCCAGCTGTAGTCACATTTGCCTTATGACATCTTCTGCCACTTCAGCTGAGGAAGATTTAGTCAGCTATTCAAGAAAGTATTTGACCTTTCTCATTGTCCCAGTAAAATAAAAATAAAGGTGCAAATGAGGACAAGAGAGCAGTCCGCATGTGGGCCGTGGCTCCTAATAACCACCGTTATACATAACATGGTGAAATTGCTCTCAAAGCAAAAATACAGCAATACATCTCACCCAGAGTGCCCCTGCAAAAGGCAAAAGGCAGCAGTGTACTCAAGTGTGGTCTATGGTCTCATTCTGCCTAGGCTGAAAATGAATTTTATTTCAGCCTTAATTTGAGTTTCTTTTATTTGCTCTTTTTCTTTCCTTTTCTGCTTGAGCCATTCTATAATTTTTTTTTTTTTTTGGCCAGAAATAGAAAGTAATAAAATCTTAACATGCTACAAGTTTCAGATCCACTGATTCTATGATCTTGCACTGGTGAATCAAAAGCAATCTCTAATGTTCGGATGTGAAGAAAATGCATTCTAGGAAACAGTAAAACACAGAAAGCAAAAAGATACTTTCTCGTACAAGGAAAAACTTATCTTTTCTTAGGGAACAGCCATCCAAGTTTGTAATGCTCAACTGGAGTACTACCATAACATTGCATCAGTAGTTTTTAATATGACAAAACACACAAGCCCTTTTAATTTGCTTTTTAAAAAAAGGTAATTAGCAGCTAGCATCCACTTTAAAGCCACAAAGAGTCGCTCTAGTCATCTCTTGACTCCTAAGAAGAAATGCTTATGAAAACTAGTCAGCCTGCTGAGCTGCCTTCAAAGACCTGCTGGCTATAAAAACTTGTTAAAATGTCCTGCGTGTATATTTCCTCTGCTGCAGCTATCTTATGTTTGATTTTCCTTGCTCCTCTTGTTTTTATGACCACAGATATTAAAGAAAATTAGATTTTATTTTGATCTAGGTGCAGTATTTAAATAACCTGAAGGTGGAGAAAAAAACCCAACAAAATAGGGATTGCCATGAATCTGGTCTACCTCTTACAAATATTTTGCTAAAGCTGGCGTAGCCCAAAGAGTGTTCATTGCTTACTAAGTGCCTTATTAGCACACTGGGAACCACATTACATCTAATATCCCTTAGCCAGGCCCATACCATACCTGTAATTACCCTCTTACATGCACGTATTTTCAATAGATTCCCCAAAAGAAATGACAAAAAATATATTCCAAGCTTATAGATTTATTACTGACCTACATGCAGCCTGAATACACAAGTCGAATGTTTTAATGCCCATATAGCCACAATACGCCTTAAGACTTTATGCAACTAATTGCAGTGCTGCATAGAGTAGAATTTAGGTACAAACTAATGACAGTACCACTGCCAATGCTTCGGTGGGGATAAGAGCCGAGGTACAGTGGAGGAGGCAATGGGAAGATCAATGAGAAGCTGGAAAGAGGACTATACCATACTTCCAAGAACCCTTCCACAAAACTAAATTTAGATGACAACAGAAACCAGAGAAACCTGAACACGAGAAGAGGGAATTGAAGAATATGAGATTGAGAAGTTACAGAACAGAAGAAGCCTGAGAGTAGTGTTGAAGAATTTGAAACTAGAGTAAACTTTCCATATCTGCATTTACTCCATTTCAAAACAAACTAATTTCCAGCTTCATGCCTCCCAGTAACTACCACACATTCTAGTCCTTGGGGGCTATGCTTTCTTGATCACTGAGGAGAGAAGAGAACGAGAAAGGATGGCTGAGACTTGGTCATAACAAATTCTGTTACCTCTTCTGTCATACCGTAGTCGAACATTTGAGATTTGGGCTGTTACGGGCAGACGGACAAGGATTGTTCAAGTGTAAGCTTCATGGTATCTGACGGACTTTCTGAAGTACCTACAGTTCTCTGCTGTTCTTCCTTTGCATGTGCTGCAGAAATATGAGATTAAGCAAAAGGGCCAGATATTGGAATTCTGTCCCTGATCTGTTAGCAAATCCCGATAACAGCAGAAAAAAGAAACAGGAATACTACAAACCATCCTGTCTCTTTCAAGTCATCTTGAATTGTCAGCTTGTTTCTCACCAAACTGAACGTTCACATGTGACTCTAATTTTCTTTGAAAGTCACAGACCGAGCAATAAAAATATGACTTGACTAATGGCATCTGCTGTCCATTAATAGCGGGGACTGTTAAGAAAAGTTAACTCTCAACCTTCTACCCTATGAACATTTCATTAAAATAACTAATAACTAGTCTGGAAGAAAATATAATTGGTGATCAAAGGAGTAAACCAAATATACTGTTTTTAAACCATAACAATAATCAGCATTGGCACATACTATTTCGGGAAACTGTAGAAACCCTAAAATCAGAGGTTTCATTAAATCATAACTCAGACAAGGAAGAAAGGACTAGCTTGTATCTTGACATTCTTTCCACCAGTAATTTTCTAGTAATTTTATGAAATTCATAGACAAACTGTATCTGTACTCACTATTCCAGTGTTTTTGAATGTACAAAATACTGTATTATGCAAAACAGTTTGTGAATGTGTAATTATTCAGGACAGATGGAGCCTGTGGTATTCCCAGTTCATTTCTGTGACTGGGTAGTTCCTTTTTTAGACCAGACATTGTCTATTGCTTACTCACAGAGCCTGTCCTGAATTTTTAATTAGATGCAAATGCATGATAAGGCTAATCAATACTGAGCAATTCAACAAGCCACAAAGAATCCATGAAGCTGGTGAGCCAATATCTGCAAATTCCTTTTTATTTTCTTCCTATTCTGTGTTTTACAGAGCTAATTGGAGCTGTGTAGTTGAGACAGTACATTGCTCATAACTGATAAACAAATGTCAAATTGGTAATTAAATATTTATCTTGCTATGCCTCTATTAAGCCACATAAATAGATCAGGGTCTGATTTCTGTTTTACCAGGAAAATGTGGTCAAGGCTCTTATGTCATGGAAGAGGATGTATTTTCAGACTTTTATACTTTATTTTAATGCTATATCATAATGAATTGATCTGTTAGCAGGCATGCAGTCCCCAGAGGTTTCATAATGCTCAAAAAACCCAGGAGTTTTCTCCCTATACTTCTTTATTGAGTCAAAATATGATACGAGAGGTGCATATCACACTTGAAGATCTGTGTTGGGAAATAGGCCTGGCATTAAGAAATGGCCATAGGTGGATTGTCACTGTGTCTAGAAATCCCTGATGGCCCTAAAACACAGCTCTAGGTTCTAGTATGGGGTGATTACAGCATTTGGCATTGTTGGGGAGATACCTCTGGGAACTGAAAACATTCCCTGTCTGAAGACTTTGTTCTAGTCAATAGGTACAAGGTACTAGTAACAGCATTTTGGAAATTCAAAGGAAAATCCTCAGCTCTAAGCCAATACCCCTGAGATAACCCTAACATATCTTAATAGCTATACCTTAAGATTTTACTCCTAAGATTCTTGTCACCTGCCCAGAAAGAGCACCAGGGAATATTTTTTGCTTATAAATTATTATTTATTTTATTATTAAACTCTCCCTTATTTTAACACACATGAACCACTGTTTAACACTACTGTACCTGACATATAATTATTTAAAAGAAAATACAGGAGAAATTGAGCCATTTAACTTTCATATACCACTATTAAGAAGGGCTACAGGCAATTCTGTGAGCAGGAGGAGGATTTTTGTTATGGTGGTAGAGCACAACAGTTCGATATTGCTGTCAGGGAACAAAACCAGCCTAAGGTAACTACTCCTGAATATTATTTTGAAGGATAATGAATAACAAACATTTATCAAACATGAATAACAAACTTTTCTCAAATAATCCAGACTCTCATATCTATTCAGTCTTTCAAAGCGTAGCAATTAGTGAACATTTGCTAAAGTTATAACTGTTGAAAAGTTTGTTCATGGCAAAAAATTATTCTGCTTTTCAGGATCACGTCTTCAAAGAGTAAAGATGTCGTACAATTCCCTCCCTCCTGCACCTGTTGTATACACCACATTACCTCATCCAAATTTGTTAATTGTGTGGCAAATGAAATGAATATTTATAGATGAATTCACAACTGCAGAAATGAACTAATTCTGTAAACAGGCTTTTGGGGTCCTCCCTGTCACGCACACATCCAAGATCTATGTACATGCACTTTTTCAGAACTGCAAGATCTGAAAGATCCATTTATCCTTACATAATCCCTGTGAGGCAGACAAGACAAGCTGAAGGCTTCCTGAGAAACTGGACAATGAGCTGCAGACAAGACAGAGGCCTCTTCTGGAGTAGCTGGGAAGGACTCAAGTCAGCTGTATTTGGGTCTGCTCTGCACTGGCTGCTTCAGCCCTTGGCAGCATCCCAAAAGACCTGACAAAATCTGCATTTGCCTTTACACTTTCTTTGTTCATCTAAACACCTCTCTGTTCATCACCTACTTTGTGATTGGTTTCGAAATCAGTATGGACCCATTCCTGTGACAGAAGAGCAACAGGAAAATCCATGTCACCTCAGCAATATAGGCCAAGGAGCAGGGAATTTAACATAAACAACATATCCAACAAGAAAGCCTGTAGATCCAAGTAATACCTATATTGAATATCTAGTTTTGGCCTGTTTTTCTTCTCCATCCACAACAAAAGGAATCTTTCTAGTTTATGTGGCAAGTGTGATTGCACCTGGGTGAAATACATTTCCATAACGCTGCTAGCTGCTGTAAGACTCCTTGGGAAGAGCTCGATGGTAAGCAGTGAGACCCTTCAAGCCACGGCAGTAGCATTGGAGCTGTGACTGAGGATTGAAGGGCCATTGCTGCTTTGCTGTTAATGCAGAAAAGCATCCAGAGCACAAAGACTCCTCACCTTTGCTGTCTCTTTCACAGCGACAGGCTAGATCTTCATGGCTTAACGGGCAGGGGGCAAAAACACTATTCCTGTGGAATCAATATGTTTAAAATTGTCACAGATTTCAAGAATCTGACTTTTCTGTTCAGGTTTGTATCTGTATAGCTTCAGGTTTAGGCATTCAAGTCCACCTGCTTCTAACTAATCATATAAAGAGTTGAAAGGCTCTTTGATTATTATTTTATATCTTCTGAGAAGGTTTAAAGGCTTTCTTATAATTCCAGTGGCAGTAATTAAGCCCTTTTTTACTCTCAGTTTTTCCTAGACTCAGTGTCATCTGAATCACCCCAGCAAAGCGACATCATGAGTGTCCCTGAAAGACAGGGATGTTGGGGCCTGAAACCTCTTTCAACCCACCCCAGTGCGACTTCCTAACTGAGCAAAGACTCTTGAGGGTCAAGTTTATTTTTCTGAGTTTGTCTTTCTGAAGGTTTGCCCAATCTGAAAGCATAACTTGCTACAGTTTATACTGAGCTTTAGAAAGGTCAGGTAAGGATAAAAAGGATTAATATACAACTAACCAGAAAATAAGGGATAATGTGGAATCTTACAAGCGTTTCCACTGGACCTAATGCAGGGTAATTGCAAAAGCACAGATATTAAAAGCAAGTTTATTTTTTAAAGAAATATAGTTTTGTGGATAGAACAGAAATAATATTTCTTCATTTAATAGCAAGAAAAATTATTAGATCTTTTAGGAAATCTAATTTATTTAAAAATAAATAAAAAACAGAATTTTGAGGTTTTTAATTTTATGATAAAAATTGGCAAATAACAGAGTGATTCTATGTCTTCAAGCCTTTCCTGCAAATAATTAAACATACAAATTTTTGTGATGCTTTTAATGCCTCTACAAATATAGTTTCATAAATACTGATGACTCTTTGAGACACAAAGCATATTAACACCCCAGCTCACTTTTTAAATTCCTGTTTGTAATGGAATCATCATACCCTACCCACTGATTGACTTTCACAGAAACTGCTGCGGTATCAAAGAAAAATCACTGTAATTCCACTGTTTGCAACTGGAGTGAGATCTAATTACAATGAATTGTGGTGAGAAATTTTTGGTTCAAAAGGATTAGACACAATAGTTTAGCAGTTAAAGAACAATGTATATGTACAGTTATTTTGTCATTAAAATAACCGAACATTGAGCATTTTTTAGAAGTTTTCTTCATAGTGAATCAGCATGTTTAAATTATTGATTTAAATAAATGTTTTATTCTGCTGTTTAAATAAACTTCAAGCAATCCTGTGATAAATTGGAGGGTTCTTGAGCACTTCAGCCTTCCAACTGTAGAGTCACAAGGTAACCTCTGTAACCTGATCAGCATAGCACTGAGGTTCGATTTCCTCGCTCATGTTTTACGTCTAGACCCCTTTAGCGTTCAAAAAATATGTTTGTCGTACAATGATTTTAAGATAATTTCTTTCACATTTTTTTCCCTTGGTCTCACTTTACTCTTCATCTTCCTGCTCTCTCAGTGGAGAAAACCAAATTTGTTAAGGATGTCTGAAGGTGATGACAGCTTAATGTTCATGATGTGTATAGCATAGGGATAGTTCATTTGAAATAAGTTTGGGTTTGCCTGGGGCACAGATATGTCCTAAAAAATAAAACTATGCCTCTAAGGCTGTTCTTACACAGTTAAATCCCTTCCGTTTGCAATTTCTAGCTTCTCAATCTCATGTCATTACACAGCATCTTTAGTAACCTACTTATCTAAGATGCTGCTTTGTTGGGGGAGGTCGTCACTGTATTTGAATAGATAGAATTGAAAGGCTGAGTGGAAGTAAAACATACAAGTATGCATAACGAGAATATCTGAGTCAAGCAGCATTGATGGGAGCTAATAATACCCAAATCCAGACAAACACCCCATGTAAAAAGCAAATGGAACTAATTTAACACCACTATGTATAAAGCAATCTTCCCAGTGAGTTTTGATTTTTAAGTTCTTTGTATCAAATAAAACAGGAGAAACAAAAAGAAAATAGACTTGGGTGTTAAATGAAAATGTGTACAATATGTACAAACTTCTAAAACTCTCTGCAGTACCTTGTGATTATAAAATGTTCTCCTTACATTTTTAGATACATATCTACATTTCCATCTACATTTTAGAGATATTATCTGCAACTCCATAAAAACAACCTGTAGACATTGACAACACATTCTCACAGAGGAATATAGTAGCATAATGCTGAGCATGGTAGCAACATTCAAATATTTGTCATTATCATTTTAATTTTCACAAGCATTAACTCCATTTTTATTGTTAAAACAAATTCTTAATTGTAAATAGTGTGCATTTTAACATCATCTTTTAAACAAGGCATAATCGTCCTCATTTTGGTGCACATTATAGAAGCTATAAATATGCCACTTATCTCAAGAAGTGATACAATCTATTCAGTGAGTTCTTTGCTACTCTCTAGAAGACTGCATAATTAAGGCTAAAGAGCTGCAGGATAAAATTTATGTAAGAATACTTTCTTGTACCATGCCCTACATAAGAGAATTTAAAAATATTTTTCAAGACTTAATGCATAAAGTACCACAACACCCTTTGAATGTCTTAGTGCTAGTGACTAGAAATGATCATGAAACTAGTAAAAAAAAAAATGCTATTTGCTCTTCCTTGTATATAGTTCTAGGAATTGAGAAAATAATCAAAAAACTTGTCTACAGCAAACAACATGTTCTTGTTCCAGACCAGCAGAGCTATTGGATTGCTCCAGCAGCAAAATCATAAAGTGAAACAGCAATGTCTTGGAAATGCATATCTTAACTTTGGCTGTACAAGTGCAATAACAATAACCAGGGCAATTCATGACAGCATGCTGTCACTCCAGCTGTGTTTGCTCTAGCACTAAGGATTTGAGCTATGAAACAAGAGTTTGTGAATAATTCTCACCATTTGTTGTCATCCTGAGAAAAGTAAAAATACTATTGAATATGAAGAAAAATTACTTTCTTTTTCCTCTTACTATTTTTTAAAATAATTGTTAAAAACTGTATGGCTAGATTGAGCAATACTGCATAAAAAAGTAGACTTTCAAGAATAGGTGTAGGAAATCTATGACACCCCTCAGTTCTGAGAGAGACACTGTATCTCTGTTGACAAGAAAAGCAAAGAATTTCACCAGAAGAATTTATTACTAGCAAATAGTGCAAATATTGAAAACCTATTATGGCTCTATAAATCAGAAAAGAAAAATTAAAGAAGAAAAGATCAACTCTCTGAACACTGGAATATGGAAACACAACATTTCTCTGAACTCATGAACTGGTTCATTTTATCAAGAGCAAATCTCATCAGTGGCCCAGAGAGGAAAGGAGCCACAGTGTCCTCCCACAGGGAGTATGGCAGGTTGTCTTAGAACATAGTCCTGTCGGTCGTGGTAGCATTATTTCAGGGTTTGTAATAACCAAGACTGTTGACGTTGAACTTCCTGCCAGATCTAGGATAGCTGGTTGGCATGCCATCAGATGTTATAGCGCCTGTTCTGCGCAGGAGGATGAATCATTTTATACTTACCACAGCTCAAGTTACCTTCTGAAACAAGTCAATACAAAAGCAACTGCAAGCAGACATTTCCCTGCTGAGTTTGCCAGATTTGGTGCCCACCTACTCTTCATGAGGTAGCTTTACAATTAACCATACCATACCCCCTTAAACATAATGATGTGCTGACGAGGCTGATGAGTTGGGAGGAAAACAATACCCAGCTCTTATCTCCTTCTCTCTGGCCCACCTCATTTCTAGTGCCACGTCCTTAGAAGTTTAACATGGATTTTTTTTTTTTTCCCTCGTGTGATAAGAAATTTTCTCTAAGTAGAATTAAGTAAGAAAAATGAATAGTTCTGTGAATAGATGAGCTGATTTCTTATAGATTTGTATCTCATGGCAGAATTCCCTACTGTCTGACGAACATGTAAATGTCAATTTAAGCTTTTTCAGCAGCTGAAGCGTTCCTCACGGGTGTTCTCTAAGGCACTTCTCTGGAGTCTAACAGGAGCCAAATTCATGCCTTAACGTTTCTTGGGAGGAAGAATGTATGGAGTGGCTGATGTTGGAAAAAAGCAGTAGGGTAGCATTATATGACAGTCCCTCAAATCCCTTCACCTATCTTTTTGACACTTTGCAACTTCTGTCTTAATAGTTATAATTGATCAATATTTTCAGAACTACAAACAAGAAGGGCCTGAGAAAATATAACCTTGATTTCTCTTAGAGGAATAAGATAAAAGCAATATGCTTTTCTAAGTTTTAACAAAAACTTCAACAGTGCCAGTTCTGAGACTTATGAAAAAGGGCTATTCGTTATTTGATTCATTTTAAATTACGTTTCACAAGCCATTGTAATTCTAACCTCTGGATGGAACTCAAGCTCTGCGAGCCAAAATAACACAATGAGAATATGGGGAATTAAACTGAAGTCAGGAAACAACTGAAATAACCTGAGAAGTGTTCAGCCTAATATTTGTAGGCTGAAGAACAGCAATTATTTACACACAGATAAACTATTCAGATAAACAGTTTGGATTTGGTGTGTGGAGTTAAAGAGATGGTAATTTTCTAATATATACCTAACTTTTGTATGAAGATTCTCTAGCAGACTTGAGAACGAAAATTTTACATAAAAATGTTCTTAAAGTAATATTTGAACCTAGCACTTCTGAAAATGAGGAAATTCAGCCCAAGCTAAAGTTCTTCATAAACATAGCTGACACTTTGTATATGAACACTATATATATATAACACTAGTTAGTTAAATGAAGGAGCATTGTTCCACCAGTACCAGCTAAAATCAAAGATAAGTGTATGGTAATTGTTAATATGCCTATCTGAGTGTAGTGCCACAGGCACTACCCATGCACAAAACTTTAAGTAGAATATAAAAATAAAAGTAAAGGAAAAAGTAGCCTTTCAGAACAGGGCAACGAGGAACACTATTTTCTGCTATATCCTGCAAACTTGCAGGATACCAACTCTTTTTTCTCCTAGATATAGTATCTATGATAGTGGAATTTTAATCCAAGATCAGGATTGCCAGCTCATGGTAACACAACTGAACAACAAATAAATTGTTTCATGTTGAGAGCTGCTTGGAGTACTTTGTTTACTCCTGTGTTCATATTTTCAAACATTCACTTTGCTTAAAAAGGTGTTCGCATTGAGTTGTTAGGATCAAGAAACAGGGAGGAAACTACATCAGGAAAACATGTATTTTTCAAAAACTACCATCAGTCATCTTCTTTTGAACTTATTCTACTTGTAGAAATAATAAAATGTTTAAAATTCATCTGGCTGGGAACGGTTGGGATGTAATTTAAGAACACTGCTGTCATTGCCACAGTAAAAACTGAAAGTCATGACAAAAATACAAACCTCTGACTTCTCTTTTCACTCTACTGAAGTATTTTAAATGCTCTCTTGGCTCTGGCTGCTCTTTCTCTCCCACCTGCCAGATGTGCTTTTGAATGGCAAAGAGCTGCCAGGGCACGGGGCCAGCAGCGCTGAACCAGAAGGGTTCCTCCACGCTGAAGGAGAGCTGCATTTGCCTGGTGGGAATGTAGGTTTCCTGAAGGAAACAGGATGGCACTTCCAGATCCCCATCCCTTCCAGGAAACTCATGAGTCCTTTCAAAGCAAATACTGTTTTTCTGGGTGTACAAAGTTACTGCTTACAATCCTATTGCTTTGCCTCTTGGGTTTTGAGTATCTTTCTCTCTCATGGTGTCTGAGGTAACATGATGACTGACTGACTTTGCCTCATAGAGAACCTCTATAACAACCTACCCCTGCAAGATATGAGTGACCCCTGCATCATTTCCGCACCTCAACCCTTAAGTCTTCTATGATAGAAACATTCACAGAAAGACAAATGCAAAAAGCATTGGATGACTCTTTCGAGCTTATTAACCTTTTCTGGTGTCTAGCATCAGTTGTAGCCTTTTCCCTCTGTGGAGTTACAAAAAACAGCAGCTGAACGTCTAACAAGCAATGTAGGAGACCTTACAGAGATCTAGCTTCCAGTGACTTTGTATTACATCACCGATGTGTAGGGTACACTCCAGCCCACGTGGTAAAGCTCAATCCAGTTCCCTCACCCCAGTCCAAATGCATCCTTCTCGGTATGCCACACAGTGCTTCAGATCCAGAACTGCCACTTCATTTTTAAAAGCTTTCCAGGGCACAACATTTTCAAATGTTAAAAGAATAAAGTCTTAAAAAGACATCACCCACGGGATTCACGGTGTTATAACCTCACTTTTCAGAAAAGATCAAGAGGTTGCACTTCCTGGCCTGAAAACATATATGTGATGGTATTCACACTGCGATGTGGAATGGAGAATCCTAGGGGAACCTCTTTTGTAGTAGCTGTGAACATTATCCTGAATATGTCTATTTGAGAAATAAATAGTTCTTCAAAGGTCTCCTCTTGAAAAGGACAGGCCATTTAAATACCTTGTAGGATTTGGACTAGGGAGATTACATACACCTAGAAGCTCTACCTTTATTCCTGTGAAGCTGGTAACTGAAACTTCAAGATAGTATCTGTAGTCTTTAAAGACTTTTTTTACATCCTAAGCTTGATCTGTTTGACTTCAAATGGCAATACTGGTTATGAATTATTCATGATTCATAGCTGTCTCTTCTGAGACATGATCTTCAAACTAAGCATCCTCTTCATCTCTTTTCCTCCCTTCAGGCCTGTGGCCCGTCTTGCTCTTGGTATTAAGTATAATTTTAGAACATCATCTCACTGTTTGCCAGTTTTCATAGTTTCTCTTTCTCACTATCTCTGACACCTTCTACTTTTTAAACTCTACATTTATTTACTATTTTAACCAGAACCTAGTTCATTCTGTTTCAGTGCCTTTATTACTTTTTGTTCTCTGATTTTAAAAATAATTTTCCCCCCTCTAATAGTTAAACTGATTCTTGGTTTGACAGCTTCTTTCTCTTTTCTCCAATTTTACTTTCTACCTGATGTCAATATTATCCTTCTAGAAAGCTCAAGAGGTTAAAAACACACCCAAACACATTTGCCATCTCCTTTCTTACCATATAAATAACTGTTCTATTAGAGCTAGTTTCTTCCATTTCATTTCCTCACTAATCACACCTTAGACTATTTTGCAACACCTACTTTTGCCAGCAGATATTTCTGATGTTACATGCTAGCTGTGATTGTGAACAAGATTAATTTGCACATTGCTGAACATTTGCACCTGGTTTCTGCACGACAAAATGCTTAAAAAACCAGAAACAATTTGGAGTCTGCACACAGAGCAGGCATTGTCCTCAGGCAAACCGGTAGCAGGAGAATGAGGTTACTGTTTACCTCTCAAACATTAGTCTACAATTTGTTTGGAAAACAAATAAATTAGTGATATTTTTATTTAAAGTTGTTCTAAGTAGTTATAAAAGCCACAAGTATGATTCCGAATATCTTATTTTTAATAGTCATAGATGTGAACTCTAGAGAACACTTTTCCAGGTAATTTGGCAATCTCTTACAGCAATATAACGGATTTATCAACTTAAGAATATGGAACAAAATGGCTCTGAAATTTTTCTACATTTCTCGTTGGAAAAATAGGTTTTAGAGGTTAATGGCTTGCCTAGATGCTATAGTTTTAAAGTATGGTTCTAATAAATTTTAGATGTTTAGAAAATGTTGACAATAAAAATGGTATTCTCAAACAAGTGGACAGATCCAGATTCTTCTCATGAAAATCACTCTAAGTCTTGTTGTGTAGGATTTATGACATTTTAAAAGCTTTTTAAAAGTAATGTGTGTACTGCTATGTAATATAGTCATGTATATATTTGTTACGTAATATACATGACCTAATGTCATGTATACTACATAAATATATGATCTTTTATTAAGCTCAGTTCACAGCAAAATGTAACTCTAGAGCTCTAAATCCCAGTAGTGACCAACTATCTTGAGGCAGATGCATACCCTCCTGAAACATGTACATTAACGCAGTAACCTGCTCCAATTTAGCCATTTGTTATACAGCAGAAAAGTACAGCAGCAGCAAAGTACAGCTGGTGGGAGAGAATGTATTTGTGCGAGACGGCACGTACTGCTCAGAAAGTAGGTAGGCAACAGTTATATACTCCCTGAGACACAGAAGGCTGTTCTTCCCATGCCTCGAATAGACCATGCAAGATAAACGTTTTGTTCTTTTGAGCAGTGTAGACCTCTGTAATAGCCAAACACAGTATATTTTTCAGGATTCCTATATTTCAGATTAGAAAACTCATTTCTTTTGACTTGCACTCATTCTCTTAGGTCAAAATGTGCTCTTCCAACCAGTGCAAACTGAGTTTACTCTGCTATGGAGGGATTTTACAAGGCTAGGACCTATGAAACAAGCTTAAACACATATATGCAGACATGCATAAATTAGCAAAATAGAATATCTGTTCTCCAAAATGAGTTGAGCGTGGACTAACCATGGGTTATTTTAATCTCTGGTTTTATTTGTGAGAGTTAAATGCAACTGAACTCAACTTATTTGTAGAAGTTAAATGCAACTATCTCAGCTTCAATTCTAGACAGCTACACATTAACAACTAGAGGAAAACGAGTACACTTTTGTGCACCTAAAACAATCGACATGGACCCATCACTATTGTCCCTGCAAAACACCTGGGGGTGGGACTCAAAACTGCAGTAGTTTTATAGGTTACAGGCATAGGTGGGAAGCTTCCTTGTAACTGTCTAAAAAAAACAGTACTTGTGTTAGGCAACTGCTTCTGAGGGTCATTCCGCCAGTGTCCATGTCTCAAAAAAAGCAATAATTCCATTCACAAACAGTAACATGGCATTAGATGTAAGTAGAAAAGAAAAATTACCTAGCCCATAAATGACTAGTACGGAGGCTGGGAACCCTGACAGCAGCTCCATTTGGCTGCGGGTTCAGAAAGCTGCCATACAAATTAGGAGAGGAGCACAGGGCTCACTTTCCTGCTATACAAATGTACCATATGTTGCTACACACAGATTGTGACGTTACCATAGTAATCATTATTATAATTAAAAAAAAAACTATGAATACTAAAACTTCACAAATAGTTACAAAAATGTATTACACAGAATCACAGAATGTTAGAGATTGGAAGGGACCTCGAAAGATCATCCAGTCCAATCCCCCTGCCGGAGCAGGACACCTAGATCAGATCACACAAGAACGCATCCAGGCGGGCTTTGAATGTCTCCAGAGAAGGAGACTCCACAACCTCTCTGGGCAGCCTGTTCCAGTGCTCTGTCACCCTCACCGTAAAGAAGTTTTTTCTCCTATTCCAGTGGAACCTCCTATGTTACAGCTTGAACCCATTGTCCCTTGTCCTATCACTGGATGTCACAGAGAAGAGCCTGGCTCCATCCTCCTGACACTCACCCTTTACGTATTTATAAACATTAATTAGGTCACCCCTCAGTCTCCTCTTTTCCAGGCTAAAGAGACCCAGCTCCCTCAGCCTTTCCTCATCAGGGAGATGCCCCATTCCCTTCATCATCTTTGTGGCTCTGCGCTGGACTCTCTCCAGCAGTTCCCTGTCCCTCTTGAACTGAGGGGCCCAGAACTGGACACAATATTCCAGATGCGGTCTCACCTTCCTTTCACTTTGTGTAGAAGATATACAGAGACGTTCAAGACTCATTCAAACAGCAACTCCTCCTGGTGTAGTTAGTTTGTATGTTCATCTACTGACGCAGATGAATACTACGATACGCATTGGAATTCCTACACAGTTGTACCAGAAAAGTCTTAAGAAGTTAGCATTAGAACTCAGTTTAACAAGGTGTGTGAACATCCTCTCTTCCTACCCGTGTATCTGGGTAAACAGGTTTCTGAAGAACTTAATACGTCAAGAAGCAGAAGGGGAAAGCTGATTGCAAGGATTCTCTGCAGAATTCTGCAGGCTTTTCAACACTGAAAGCCTTTATGAAAAAACATGAATTTTTAAGCAACCAAATTATCTTTTGCTATGTAATTTCATTTTAAGTCAGTGTTCAGCAGAGACAAATAACAGAAGCTTAAAATGTCTTGCTGACAGCTGTGCCTGTCATTGATAAAAGAAACAGAAAATTGTGGACTGTCTCTCCCAATGCCATAATCACTTCCTGTTTTATGGACTTACTTACAATTTAATTAACTACTAAATGAATGATTTGGTTACACTTCAAGTACATAAGGGTATCCTGTAAGAATCAGGAGTATCAGAAAGCTCTGAATTACTATAATTGTTCCAGAACCCATATCATTTAGTGGTTAGACAGATTCTGAACATGGACAACATTTTCCGTGGAAGGTGCAGGCATCCAATCTTAGACAACAATGAAGCAATCTAACTCTTGCGCATGTGTCACCTTTAATATTCTTATTTTTGTAAGCCCCAATGCATGAGGGTTTTTATTCTTTTCCAAAATTCTGTTATCTCAACTTCCTTATCATCTATACGAAGTTGTATTAAAAATTTTTTTTTCAAAGCATACAGCCTGCTTTTTCTTGGCTACAGAGAAACATGACAAAACTGAATGAAGTTTGGTTTTTTCCTTTGTGTTTTAAGAAAGAAAAAAATATTTGGAAAAATGCAGAAATTTTCAGACCAATCCTTATAGCACGGATTACAGGCTTTGATTTTACATAGGAATATTTGTGACTTTATTTTATTTTGCTTCTTTGCATGACCATGCCTACATTAGTACTTTTTGGTATCACCAGAAACAGAGGAATAATCAAATGTTTTCAAGCTTTCTTTTGTATAAGAAGCCAAAGAAATAAGTAATAAGTATGTAGTACTAAGTAATAGTATAAGTAATAAGTATAAATCATAACTATTATGTAGAGACTTTTTTTTCTTTTTCAGTCACTCCCATTATATATTTCCACCTAATTTTAGAGCAGAATCTGCCAGACATTGTTCAAGCGTATAATGTGCACATGTTCCAAAGAACCTCCATGGGAGGAAAGATGGGTTGAGAGAAGAGAAATAACTGTCCTACAGCTCTACAGCTGTTCAGTGAGAGAGCTGGGACTAAACCCGAGGTACCTCACCTACTGCTTCAGTGTCCTAATCCACACTGCTTCTTTGAGATCTTTTTGGTCTATGTTGCTTTCCAACAAGCCAATGTACCTTTTAATATGTATCTTTGTCGGGTTCTTCGTGCTCAAAGCAATCTTTTATTAGTGAGCTGCCCCTACCTCTCTGAAGCCCATGAAATTCGGTAGCTGATCACACTGAGCTGTGAAGAAGGCTGTTGTTCATCTGTACTACTTTTGCTCCTTGATATTTTGCCTTCCAGGATCTGATACCCACATAAGTTTTAGTCTTTTCTTGATTACTTAAGAGTGGTTTTCTGGTATTCACTGGTATTCGCTGATTAAATCTTCTAGAATATTTAAAAGAATCCAAAACTAAATAGAATTGGCATCCTAAAAAAAAAGTAATAGTGCTGGAAGTAGAGCAGTACAGCACATTGTATTCCTCCCAGCATCCCTCAGGGCCTTTGTTTATGGCACTGTCTTTCCAGTAATCTCCCTGTGCATTCAGCGGAAGAGAGATGCTGATGTTTTAGTGGTACTTTCTCTTGTATAAATATTTTTTCTGCTGGGGGGTTCAGACAGAATGAATCTGTGAAATCTGTAGTTCCCCTGCAGAACACTGCCCCCATGCAATCATGCCTTCTCGCCTCTGGAGAGGAAGTAGAAGAAAACATCAAGTTTTATTGCAGCCTCGGGTTATGTAGTACTGTCTCTTGGCTCTGAAAATAACTGGAAACATCAAGATCAAAGATTAAATGTACTGTATCCTCAAATTCCTCTTCTCTAAGAATGAAAGGCTTTCAGAGGAATACTAGAATGACCTTTGCCATGTAAGACAATTTATAAAGTTGTAAAAGCAAATCTGAGAAGTGGTGTTTCATGAACTGCATTAGTCCTGTGCAGTCATTTCAGCAACCAGGAAATGCACAAAGCTTGTTAAACAGGACTAATTTCAATGGAGTTTTTTAACACGTCTGTAAATCTCTTGTTGTTTAGATAAAAAATATTAAATAATTTATTTTCTTCTACTGTGGCTTTCGCTTAATATGCCTGTATCTAATTTTCAACCACTTCTGAAATTTTGGAAAGCCTACAGCAGAGTACACAGATGGCATGTGGGTCTCTTGCTCAGCACGTATGGGAGCAGTTCTGTCCACAGACTCATCCATTGACAACAAACAGAGCCCTGATGTCTAGTACAGATCAGCTGAGATGACACCATGAAGGGCATCAATCCACCTAAGATCTGACTCCCTTTGGGAGTTGTCTGTCCCTTTTGATTGACCATTTGCTGTTAACTTTGTAATTTCAGTTACTTAATGTTACAAGTTTTTAACCTAGGGTTCAACGTGCCACTTTAAACTTCATTCCCATTTTTACATCTTACAGTTATCTTATTACCCCTGGAGTTACCCACACTCCCTTTTCACACAAATCCTTTGCACGGTTGTTTAGGAAGTCTAATATGTAGACCCATGATACAGCACAAATGTTATGGTTTACCATGTTGAACAGCTACCATTTTGTGCTTTATTCCTTGATGCAAACTGCTGAAAATTTCAATATGATAAAATGTACAGAGCTCTGACAATTCTTATTTCATGCTGTTTCATAATCCTGATAGTGTGTTCAATCTGAACTACCAGCTTTGTGGTGTACTTCATGCTTTGAAGTACGGAAACAAACCAGTTATTTCCAGTCATCCCTGTATGTAAGAGCAGGCAGGGCTGGACGTTGCAGGAAGTGGGTATACCATCTGGATCCCTTGAAATGGATGAAATACAATAAACCATATTTCTTATTTGCTCACATTTGTGATTTCATGATATCTCAAGCCCTTTATAACGATAATAGGTCCAATATTCAAAATTAATCAAGTAATTGCTTTAAACATGCATGGACCCCTTAGCTATAGGTGTGTAATTTTTTTGAAGCAGACAGCTCTTCCTTAGGTATTCAGATAAAAACCAGACGTCCAAAAGAGCCAAGAACACAGGATGTGTCAGGCACAGCAAGACTTCTAACAGAATAGCACCCCAACTCGTGTTGCCTGGAAATTGTGGCTCTCTGCTTTCTCACTTTACTTGAGATTTCTGTCATCCTCACATGTTCTCATCTCTGTTCCAGTTTTCTATCACAGTAAGTCAAACAGGCTATTTAGAAACCTAACCACTTCTAACCAGAGATGAAACACTGAGCTTTCATCCCAGGATGATGCTTCCTAGAGGGAAGGGGAGCGGGAAAGGGAGCAGAAGGTTCGATAATTTGCAGATTATTTACACACTGGAGCATAATGGTTCACTTGCAGCAGTTGCAACCTATTACATTGTGCTGCTGCCACATCCAAACGCTAATCCTGCATACTAAAAATCCTCCTGTGCTTGCTAATGCAACTGCAGTAGTTTAGCTGCCTTCAAAAACAAACAAAAAAATCAGTTGTTTGTAAATACGCCTCCAACTAGGAAAAAATCATATGTAAATATATAGGGTCAGTATAATTCATTTTCCCTTCAAACCTCTAGTATTCACAGATGGAGCCTTAGAAACCAACAGACAGTTTACCTTCAATCCTTCAATACATTACCACATACTGACATTTTTCAACAACAAAAAATTCTTAGAGTGAATCTTGTTTCTGTGAATTCAAAGGGAAGGTGGGAACAACAGTAATAGATTTTAATTACTGTCTAGTGTCATTACATTCTTTCCTCCTATAATTAGAAACTAATGAGAAGTGAAATACACTCTGTCAAATGAACTGAGAAAACAGCACTTCAAGTGGAATGAGTGGCCAAGGACCAAATAAAATCCAGAACCGTCGGGCAGAAAGTCATGTCACACATACAGAAATTTCATTTGCTTGGATGGCTGTAATGATTCATCTCATTTTGCAGGAGTTTCATCAGCTGGGGTTGTCATTTCACACAAACATAAACTAATTCCAGTTCTCTTCTCCCTGCTCCCACAGGAAATCAAGGTGTTTGATGTCAGGCACATTCACACAGACATACACGTTGCTCTTTAAAAACAGAAAAAAAGAGAAAAATCTCTTCCCATTCCCTGCCCTCTGCCCTGCTGCTCAGCATAGTCAGGATTCATCCTTTGGAATGTAAATTGAAAACCAGGCTCGCAGCTCTCTGAATCCCACAGATAATCTTATATAAATGGACTAGAGTGCAAGCTTTGTCAAAGTCTTAATGTTGTTTTACCTCATTACATAATCAAGCCATCATCACAGCTTAGAAATGGATATTTAGAATTGGGGTGAAGTCACTTAGCACAGCTGCTGGGCTGTATCAGCAATGACCATGAATTGCACCATCCTCTAGGTAATTCCAGAGCGAGTGCCAACAGTCAGGTAGAGAAGAGCAATGCTTCCCAGTGCTTCAAGTCTGTTGCAAGCAAATATCTACAATGTCATGGCAGATTTTCTTTCTTTCTTTGCCCTAAAGGCTAAACATTCATGGTATTTTATTTGCCATCATGACTTCCCCATGCCACAATAGTGGTATTTTGCTGCTAAACCTCAGAGGGAAAAAAAAAAAAAGAGTATTTTCGAAAAGCAAGACAATTATTTTTTGAAACTGTCTGGCCCTTATGCAGTCTGAAAATGAGTCAATGAAAGAACAAAAAACTGTGAAGGACAGAAAGAATGAAAAGAGCACTGGGCAAAGGATGACATAATGAGGAGGTCTCGTGGTCAGATATCTATGGGACAGTGTTCTTTCTGATTTTGCCTTTTCCCCAGATTTTTCATTTCTGGCTTTGGACACCAATAAATCTCAAATATCAGCTTATGATCTGCATTGTGATCAAATTTCTGTCTTATCTTTATGAATATTCACTTGTGCCCAGTGATAAAATACTTCAGCCAAAATTATTTTCCTGTGATATATGTAAAAAAAAAAAACACATACTGCACTGGAGGAGCTAATATCTTCATGTGATAAATGACTAATTTTAGGAGTACTGTTTCATTAGTACTGAACTTGACAGACAAGAACTTTCTGATCTGTTGAAAAAAAAAAAAAAACTTGAAAAATAAGTCACTTTAAATTTTATACAAGAGAATCATTTGAATAGGTTAAATCTGAATCCTCACAGAAAAATCTTGTGTTTAGAAAAAATATTATGTTTTCCTCATAGCATCTTAACAATGCAAGACATCTCAGTGAACCACGTTTTCAGGCTGACTCAATACCCTCACCGAGACAGTAAAATGGCATCAGAATTCCAAATATAGATGCTGCCAAGGCAAGAAGAGAGATGGAGACAAAAGCCAATATTTAACTATTTACATGACTTTTCATCCTAGTTTAAAGCTGCACTGTCCAATGTAGCCCACAGTCTGACACTGGTCTGATTTGGGAGAGTCTCCCATTCTCCCCTTTCCCTGCCTTTCCTGGAGCAGTAATCTGCATCCAGCCACTGCTGAGCAGAGCGTGCACCAGAGCTCTGGTACCATCACCTCTTCTGACATCAAAGAGAAATTACTTTATCCATATTTTACCATTCCTTTCCTTTATTCTTTTTTAATTATTTTTAATTGTATTTCTCCACTTGTAGCAGTTTTTGTCACCTCTTCTGACATCAAAGAGAAACAACTTTATCCATATTTTACTATTCCTTTTCTTTATTCTTTTCTAATTATTTTTTAAATTGTATTTCTCCACTTGTAGCAGTTTTTGGGTAACCCTCTTGCCCTCCAGTGTGCCAGAAGTGGAAGAAGGGCACACAATGGGAAGGAAAGTGGTTGTTTTACAGGCTATGCCCCACAAGCTCACCAACTAGTTGTTATTCATTATTACAGAATATCAGAATATTACAGAATAAAAAAGGCACCGAGCCTGACTGTTTTAAAGAAGAAGGATGCATTTAGGATCCTTTTGGTCCCATTTGCTACTATTTTTATAGTCAGTACTGGTCCAGTAGGTTGGCATTTTAAGAACTAGAGAGAAGCAGAAGTTCGTCTGGATTGAGCAGGATTTGGGTATGTAGCTCCAGCCTAGAGATATAAGGCATTGAAATAATACACAGCAAGATGCAGTAATGCCAGGTCTAGAAAAATAACATATGTTTTTCACATGTTCTAGAAATCTGAATATTGCAGATTTATCCAATAAATCCTTTGGGTCTGGGATCATCCTGTTTTATGTGTGGGTACATCACAAAACAGAATGGTCAACGATTAAAGACTTTCAGGTCTGTTAATATATTTTAGACTTTTTTTAAAAAAAACTTTTTTTTTTCCAAATTCATGTGTTATTTTTTTAATAAGATTAATTTAGAGTGAGACGTGGATACATCATGAAACAGAATGGTCAACGATTAAAGACGTTCAGTTCTGTTAAAATATTTTAGACTTTTTTAAAAAACTTTTTTTTTCCAAATTCATGTGTTTTTTTTTAATAAGATTAATTTAGAGTGAGAGTAATTATAGTATTGACAACAATTAATTTACAACAAAGCTCCTACCTTAAAAGGGGTATTTATAGAAATCATGTGTTACTATTAGTGTTGACAACAATTTACAACAAAGCTCCTACCTTTAAAGGGGGTATTTATAGAAATCATGTGTTACTATTTTGATGGTATTTCCATGTATCATGACTAACACCAAGAAAACACACATTTTCCATTAAACTACTAGATAAGTGTTAATTCTTTAAAACAACCAAAAAACCCACAAAAAAACAACAACCAACAAACCAGTGCTAGCTGTGATCTCTGCCTACCAGAAGATGAGACTGCTGGCCATGTTAAGAACAAAAACAACAACAACCAAAAAAAACCAATGCTAGCTGTGATCTCTGCCTAACAGAAGATGAGACTGCTGGCCATGTTAAGAGTAAAAGCGAGATAACAAGGATATATCTATTAGTTATTTATGAAAAGAAGATAAATTCTGCTGACACAGTTGTTCTTCATTAACAATTTATACAGTTTATACTCATTACTTGTAGCACAAAGGTGATGTTACTTTGGTAATATTTCTATCATACAGGAGTTGGTTTAGTTCTTACAAGCGCTGCTTTATTAACAGAGCCATGGAAGCCAGTTAGACCATTTAAGTGTTTGTATAAACACTCAATGGGAGAATAATTAGAAATTTTTAAGGATCAGTTTTCCACTGGCAGACTTGCAAATGTTTCTCATTTCTATTCCGAGGTGACAGTGCCCTCCTGTGGCATGACTTTTTTTAATTGGCTTTTTTCCTACGTATACTTCATGCAGAAAGATGAACTGTATAGGGTATCCCATATGTTAACAAGTCATTTATTTATCTACTTGTTTATACAAGTTGATTTTGAGAAAAGATTCCATTTTTATCTATATTTTCATATGGTTCTCTAAACAAATCTGTTAAAAGTTCTTGCTCTTTTCTGTATGGTTTCTGTGCAAAATGAGGAGAGAAAAACCCACTGGAAATCTGGACAGCTCGTACATGTCTGGGTCTGTATGAACCATGTGGCTGCTATCTGCTGCACTAACAAAATTGTGCCTACATGTTACCATATGAACAGTGACCCACATTAATCCTAGTTGCTAGGCATTTGATCAGTCCTTAAAGAACAAATGACGGCCTGAAATTTTGGGAGAGTTTGGCTCATACATTACTATTCTCCTGCTTGTTTTGTATTTTAGTTTTTTTTCCTCAGCAGTTTCACAAAGCCATCTAGTAGAAGAAAACTTAAAGTTTTAAAAAGATATAATAAAAATACTTGATAGTGTTTTTCTGCCAATTATTGATTCATTGTCAGTATTCTCCTATATAATTTATTTTCTCCACAGATTTTTACATTTCACACATAAAAGCGGTAAATTATAAACATTATCAGAATGACTAAAATCCACATTGATTTTCATACTACTGAACACTGGTAAAAACACTAAAGGTAACCAAACACCCAAGGAAAATCCTGTTCAGACCCTGCGATAGAACATATCCAGTTCCCAGGGGAGAAGAGCCCCACGATGAAGCTCCCTGACACCATGGAGTCAGCATGACGTGAGGAGCTTTCAGCACACAGAGAAATTCTGGTGATTTTAGGTAGTGGACTGTATAATGGAACAAATAAAACTTAAGAAGAACTAAGGCACCTCTATCATCCGTTTTTGCTGTGCCGTTCAGAGTGGTGCAGAGCTTCACAGAAAACAGAGATAGCATGAGGCTAGTCAGAACAGTCTTCTTATAAACTCTCAAAAAACTTCTTATGCCTACGGGCACCTGTCTATGCAGACAGTGATTGTTTTCCAAAACTTTTAACTTAGCCTTGAAAGATTTTCACAGAAATACCAACATGTAAAAAGGCCAGCCCTTCACCTAATCGAATTTCTCTGTTCAAAACTCCATGTATTTAACAGAAGTGAAACACTGAATTTTCTCCACTCCAAAACCATTTATGAGAATGAGCTGAAATGACACAGACAAAGAACTTGACCAGGTGGCCAACATATAATTTTGAAGCTCTTCTGCAGTTCTTTTAATGATTTGAATCTAGCAGTGTTTTAAACAACAGAAAACAGAATCTTATAACAGTGAGAGACAATCGCAGGTATAAGTGTTGTTACCTGAACTATAGTTGAGACACCAATTTCCTGTGATGTTAGAAAGCTGGTTTTTTTTTCTCTAGCATTTGTACTGGCTTCCAAATCACTTCTGAGTGCAAATTAGAGGCTCGTTTCCCCAGTATCTTACACTTTGCACAGTCACTTAAATATGCATAACAAGAGCACTAACGGGTACAATTTCCCATTCACTCCGCACAGGTACAAATGACTCCAGAAGCAGGAAGCAATGAGGGATCACAACCACTGTGCTGATTGAGTCAGTTAAGTGCAGTGTACGTTCCCCCTGGCTCTTCCTCCTCGCATGACAAATTCCTTCTATTGAACCTTTGGGACTTAGGCCAGGACGTATGCACAGATGGTTCCTCAGATCAGGAATTCACCTCCCCTACTGTCTAACAGAGCCTGAATCCCGGCATTCAAATTACTATATCACACAAGTGTGCGGTGGGAGGATCTTCCCAGTTTCCAAAGTTAGCGGAGACTGCTCTGAGTTTGTGTAAATTAGGATGCCACAGGACTGTTAGAAATAAAACATTTTGTGAGGGCTAATGTAAGTCACACAGTTACTAAGGTCTTGATCAGGGGATACTGATGGTATGCGTCTCCTTTTCTAAACATCTCCTACTCTAGAAGTGACTTAAGGCCCATGGACCTTCTCTGTGTGCAGCAGGGATTATTGCCACCAAGAGAAATCTTCAACTTTGCATTCAGAGTAGCAGTATCAAGATGCCGTGGCTCAAGTCGGAACCCTGCCCCCTGCGTCTCGTGATCTTCCAAACATAATTGGCAGGAACATGCATTTAGTAGAAAACATGATACGAGTATTTATATGTGAGGATGAACATGACCTGGATAGGATTTTCCCAAGGGACTGCATTCTGGTTTAAATATATGTCACTGAAGAAACTGATGATCATATCTTCAGATGAAGAGTATGTCTAACAGGATTTTCCCAAGGGACTGCACTCTGGTATAAATATATGTCACTGAAGAAACTGATTATCATATCTTCAGATGAAGAGTATGTCTATCTGTCTATATATACAAACATAGATGAATGCAGAGGAATAGGAGTAACACACATTCATACAGAGAGAGAAAGATGAGGTCTAAATATATTAAGGATGACTCACCATGCTCTTCAATGTAATAAGATTATTTTTTTCCAAGGAAATTTTTGTATTTCTTTAAAAATTGAAAATTATCTCGGTATTATTTTCTAGACATATATAACAAAAATCATCTCGGTATTATTTTCTAGACATATATAATAGCTATATATACCTTAGAATGGGCAGGACTGTAAGGTCTCTGGAGAAAGGCTAAGTAATCCACCTTAGAATGGGCAGGACTATAAGGTCTCTGGAGAAAGGCTAAGTAATCCAAAATCTCCTGATTAGGGTGCCAAATGTTAAGAACATAAGTATGTTGTCTTGCAAAGATATTGCCAGGTTGCATTATTGTTCATTTCTAGAAAAATCTGAAAGTACATTAGCCCTCCAAACAGCAATCTGGCAGTCTGAGAAGATTTCTTGCTGCAGTAGACAATATTGGATAAACAAGAGCCAGAGCCCAGGGAAAGA
>NW_010117790.1:162059-215015 GCF_000699245.1 Pterocles gutturalis
AGATGAAAGAATAATGAAAAGGTTATCAATTTTCCAAGCGAGGGCTAATGAATAACACTGTGCTAAGGATCAAGTCTGGCCATTTTATTTTTTTCCACTAAAATAGTGTCTTAGTTTGACAGCTTCATGCAGACATCACTCCAGGAGTGAAAAATCACCTCGGGCACAGAGACAATCTGAAAAGAGAGAGTATTTGAGCTGGTCCCAGCTGAAGTGCAGAGAAATCCATGAACAGAGTCAGAAAAAACACATGTGGATAAAAACAGGGCTGGGGCAAGGCTCCATCATGAAAGGTGTGATTAAAGCAAAGTACTGTCAAGCCCATGTTCCACAAGGGACTTAGTACATTTTACATTTTGTATGTACACGTTATGACAACTGATACTAGGCCCTGGTTTTTTTACATACATATCCATTAGGAAAGAAAGTCTTTGCACAAAGGAAACTGCAATAACATTTGTGAGGGTTGAACAAAATCCAGAACAACTAGGTCACTTTTTAACTCTTTGGAACCTTTTAGCAGAGAAATGTTATTTCTAAACATAATTGGTTAAGAAGTCCCATATTTAAACAAAAAAAAAAAAAAAGCAGAGGGAATTGTGTTCAACTAGACATAAAACACGTCCACCTGGAGTGGCTCCAGTTTGTGCAGCAAATGCTCTGTGACAGGACACTGCTCTTGCTCTATGGAAATAGATTGTCCTCTGAAGCGCCTCTTTGAGATGACAGAGAATTAAAAGTAATGTTTCTTTGCTTCTAAACGGACAGAGGCCTTTTCATGTTAGTTAACATTTTTAAAGCTCTTATGCATTACATTTTAAATTTAAAAAAATTATTTGAAAATAATGCATAAAATCCTGTAAAAATATTATTGTAATATCTTACTGTATAAAAAACACTCCTCATATTAAGGGAAAAATCCAGCCAAGTCTCCACAGAGACCAGACAACCATCACCAAGCTCTATAGAAGAAAACATGATTAAACAACGTATGTGGAAATGCTCTGTAAAATGGGAGGACTGAGGCTGCTCTCTCTATCTACACATATACATATATCCGTATGCTATCCACCCCACCATCTGGCTCGGCTTGCATACGCTGTTACTGAACAAGGACAGTGCATGACAGACACCTTGGCAGTATGCCCTGGTCTAGGTCACCTGGATTTGTCTGTTTGTTTTCTCAGCACAGGTGCTGAGTTTTGGATTTGACTCTAATACCTGTAAGAAAGCGCTGGCTTGTGCAGTAGGTATTTTCTGTTCTTTTGAATAAAAGTTCCTACAAGGCAAGAGTGCTAGAACTACCAAAACAGTTGGGCAAAAAGAGCTGTTCAAGTACAGGACAAAAAATGTGGAGACAGTAGTTTCCTAGGATCTGAGACACCTGTTCAGCTACTCCAAAGGGGGCAACAGCAACTGCAGCTTCAGAAAAAGAAGCAACAAAAGAAAGAAAAAATCAGGTTTTTTAAAATTTCAATTCTAAGCTAATCTTCTGTACCTTTTTATGTTCTCATCTATGTTTCGGTTTATACTTCACTTCTTTCTTCTGGTAATTTTGTCTCATTTAAGCAATATAATAACACTGAGCATGAAAACAGCCTTCTCCTTAAAACTGTTTGTATGGAAATAATACAGCTACTGCTTAAAGTAACCTCTACCATAGTCTAGCAGGAAAAAAAAAAAAACAACCCACGATTCTGAAATACCAGTGCTATTAATGGGCGTATACAAATGTGCACAAATAAAAAAAGTTAATTCCCAAAACTGACAAAAAAATCACTTTCTGAGAAGAAAGTTAATACATGATCCAGCTTAATGGGCATATACGAATGTGCACAAATAAAAAAGTTAATTCCCAAAACTGACAAAAAAATCACTTTCTGAGAAGAAAGTTAATACATGATCCAGCGAGATGAAGAATGAGTCATACTGTAATTTTATGGCTTCAGTTTTCCAGTCCTGATCAGTGGTGGTTTTTTTGGTTTGGGTTTTTTTTTGGTATATGAAGGACCATATAATGCAAACTTACCTGTGAATTAAGAGGATGATCAGACCATAGTTATTAAAATTGTTTGAACTAGTTGCCCATATTCAGCCATACCTCCTTGTAAACTACTCATATATCATATGGCTTTTAAAGTTTTTGGTTTAATTATAAGATTATATAATTAAATTAAAACCAGTTAATCCCTGGGATATGGACATTCATGTTGAAAAAAATAATATAACAAAGCAGCACAAGCTGGAAAATGATCTCTGAAGTTTCTTCTGTGACCAGGTTCAAAGGGATTATTCCGTGAGAAATTAAAATTTTAATTATGCCTGAAAAGAGAGAACTCAGTGTTAACTAAAGGTACTGATCTAAGCAGAATACACATTAACCACAGAGGCTCTTTAATAATGCTGGACAGCTATCTCGCTCTGAATTTGCAAATCCTATTCTGTTTCAGTTTGAGACTTCTCTGGACTGCATTCCACTGAATTGCAATAAAGTCTTTTGTAGCCTGGGGTTCTGTAGTTCTTTTGCAATCAAGATTTCCCAGGAGTGCTGCAATCTGTAGATGAGAACTAGGTTTTTTTAGTTTAGAAAAAAATAGATCAAAAAACTGAAACTTTGCTGTATTCCTGAATCCATATGGAATTTACTTAATAGTTTGAGAAGGAAAAAAACCTGGAAAAAGAATCACAAAGCTATTAAATAGGAATGATGTGCTATGCACACCAGAGTAACACATAGTCTGGCTTTTTTGGGCACTTAGGAGAGATGGGTTCAAGTTCTTTTAGAGGAGATAATACAACAGAAGATCTGCAGGCAAATAAAAAATTAATTACTGACACAGCCTAGCCCTGAAGAATAGTTGAGAACATGAATAATTTAGAAAGTACATCTGAAACATGCATTATTTGAGAGCAGAGCTGAGAGCATGCTAACAGGGACAGCACGGTGACTGGAGGCTTGCTGGACCACCACCACTCACTCAGCTGCTGTAAGAGGACTAGACCAGACATTTGCAAGTTATGAGGAATGACTTGGGTAGAAAGCAGCCTGCTGTGCTTCGCAAGCGAGGTTACCCTTGAAATCCTAAAGTACAAGTAACCCAAGTGAACCTGCAAGACTGTTTGCTTTCATAGTATTGAAAATCCACCAGTTCTTGAGCTCTGCTAGTGTTTGCCATCAGAATATTGAGTGAATATACCCCAGACCCAGAACAGGAAAACCCTAGCTATTATAGAAATTCTATGTTGAGTTTTTAACAAATTATTCTATCTCACTGTGCTTTTATTTTACAGGAGACTATGTAGTCATGTCTGTTTACTTTAACCTGAGCAGGAGAATGGGTTATTTCACTATTCAGACCTACATTCCCTGCACACTTATTGTTGTGTTGTCCTGGGTCTCTTTCTGGATTAATAAGGACGCAGTTCCAGCCAGAACATCACTGGGTGAGTTGTTCTTTCCTCCTGCTTTTAGTCAAGCGTTATGATGTTTAACTGACAACTCTGCAGATCACCAGTTTGTAAATATAAGAGGAGAGACAATTTCACACAAGCTCTCCTTGTTTAGAGGAATACAGTAATTTCCAAGGAATAACACAGTGTAAACCATATTTGCATCTCTTCCTTTTTACTGTCTCAGATCCTAACTCTGAGCATTGTAGACTGCCTACAATAAAACCTTTTGCATCTTCTCTGATGATAGCAATATTTTTTATAAACATCAAGAGGATGGGGAACACTGCTGGATTAGAGGCAGGGACGCATTAGTTTTATTTTCTCTACTTCCATATTATGGTGACTATCAATACAAATAAACTAAATACCAAGAAGGAGTCAATCTTTCTGGTTGTCTGTGCGCCATAGTGCTAAAAAGGGGAGAATGTAGTACCCTGACTCCTACTTCAGGGACCAACAATCAAATGTAGCCTTCAGGCCACAAAATCAACTGAATTTGGTGGTATCTAACATACAATCCATTAACATGTGACATACAATTAATCAGAATTAGCAGTTTCTACACACTTAGCAACTGCTCCACAAATAAACTAAAAGAGCAGTCAAATTAACCTTGCTTGTGCAAAGCAACCGTAGCTGTGTGTATTAGCAAAGACAATACATTCAACTGGAGAAAGTTAAACACATTTTCTACGTCTGCATTAAATCCACACAAGTGAGAATAATTTTAGTATTTCCTTCTGCATTTTCATTTCTTCACAGAACTACAGCACAGAGCACTGGAGTGCAAAATGAGGGACAGAATTTTCATTGCAGAACTGCCTTGAAGGAAACACAGAAAAGAGAGGGCCAGTGGCTGTCATGATAGAAATTTTAAGAGTTTTATTGCCTTTTGCTCTCTGTAAAGAGAGGTTATAAAATCTACTTTTAAGACATATAAAATTAATAAGGGCATTCAGCTCTTATTTTAAATTTTTCTTAGACATACAAAACAGACTGGTCAGCCTGTTGAGAACTGGTCTACTTGTAGCACTGAGGAAGTAAAATCAGTGGTATGAAATTTGACGTATAAAATGTGATGGATTTTAACTGTTCTGACACATTTTTAGTTTTCTTCACATCATAGTACAGGGAATAATGTTCTTAAAAGAGAAGGGATGGTGAGGCACATCACGGTACTTCTCCGTTACAGACTGCAGTCACTTACGAAGGCCAGAAGAGACACTGCTCTGGCACCGAGAGAAATCGGACCTCAGTGTTACAATTGTAAGGAGCCCTGAGACTCTGTCCAAGCTTTATATGCAAGAAATCCCTTAGCAGCAGATAATTTGTGTGGCAAGAGAAAGGAAATTTTTATTTCTTTATGTAGCACACATTAAAATCTACACATTTTCTTCCTCAAGTTCCTGCTGGATTACATGCCTTCTTAAGAATTTTAATTAATTTCTTCCTCATATAATGGCTGCAAGTGTCTCCTTGCTAACACTGGTAGCATTACCCTTCAACTAAAAATAAGCAAAACTTATCCCAACAGCACAAAAGTTTGAAATTGGTCTTGAGGTTCCTTTGAAGAATGGAGCAAACTGATTTTTATTCTCCATGATGATTTTCTCATTTTGACACAAGTTCTCTTCTTTCTAGCTCTGTTTCAGGGTTCGTGAACAAAACCTTCCAAACTAAATTTCTTAATTAAAAATAAACAAAAGTTCCAGAACTACAAAACTAAAAAACTAAGATTTCTTAGAATCAGCATCCATCTAACCGAAGCATTCTGCCAAGCAGCACTTGCAGTAACCATTGAAAAACCTTTCATAGCCCATGTTCATCCACAAAGCTCTCACTGAATCCACACTTTGCTGCTGGAATGAGCTGCTTAATATCTATGTGTCTGAACTCCAGGCATACTTGAAAAACAATCAGAGAGAGATAACTGGCAAAATCCATTTGTTACTTGAAGTAATAATATTTCTGTTGTTTTCTATCTATTTACCAGGTATTACAACTGTCCTGACAATGACCACCCTAAGTACAATTGCTCGTAAATCTCTTCCCAAAGTCTCCTATGTGACAGCAATGGATCTTTTTGTGTCAGTCTGCTTTATTTTTGTTTTCTCTGCACTGGTAGAATATGGAACTTTGCACTACTTTGTCAGCAACAGAAAGCCAAGCAAGGATAAAGACAAAAAGAAGAAAAATCCAGTATGTATCATTTTACCAGCTAGATCCAAAATTCAATTATGTTTTGTGAGAGAGCATTTAAATCCCTCTTTATGCTTGTATTTTCTTTTCAGACTTTGCTATTACACATATACATTCTTCCTTTGTATTAACAGAAATGCAAACATTCACCTTGAAAACGAAAATCTGGGTGCCAGAGAAACTAGTTTCTTAGAATAAGGATCCTTTTAAACAAAATGTTCTGCAAATCACAACTATCACCAAAATCATTATTTATGTTGTAGATAGAGCTCTTGTTGTGACCTTTATGGAAGAACTGTCCATTTCTTTCTCTTAGCTTTAACAATATTCTCTGCCATTATCTTATGTATTATTGAGATTATTGTTTTTATTATTATCAGGACTACAGTTAAACTTTTATATTCAAACTACGGAGTGTGCTTTTTCTAAGTCTCCTTAAGCATCTGTTTCCTTTTCATTGTTTCCTATCTTCATTTTCCTGTATTTCTTACCTCCTTTATCTATTTCTCTCCCTTAGAAAGTGATTTGGCTAGCAGTTTACAATGTTATTTATAGTTGCATGCTACATAATAATTAAAAAATGTGTATAATAGCCACAACAAAAAAATTCTGGAAATACCTTCAGCAGGGGTTTGGGTTTTGCCCAGATAGGGAAAAAGTTTGTTGCTTGTTTTGTCCAGGATAGACTTCTTCTTGCTTTTTGCAACTGAGCTGGAAAGTCTGTTGTCTAGAATCTCTGAGGTGAAAAGAATTAGTGGAAAATCCTAGAGAAAAAAGTAGCTTGTCTACCAAAAAAAAAAAAACCCCCAAACAAATATGCTTGCGAAAAATGTGAAGAACAAGTGTTTTACACGGGGAGAGTATTTTCAAATCCATTTCAGGCATCTAGGAAACAATGAAGTCACTTGGATTTGCTCTGCTAAAATCTTCAAGGACTTTTGAAGGTATTCTCCCCTAGTTAAAATATAAAGCACAAAAATAATATCGCAAATATACTAAAGAACCTTTTGTTACATGATATAATTTCAAATTTAAAAGCTGTTGAGAAATAGACTCCGGGGGAAAAAACAACTAAATGTATGTACACCTAAAAGACTATAGAGGAAGAATTCTCAGCTAACCTTAGGTGTGCTGAAGTCAGATCTGACCACAGGCCTCTCTTCTGCTCAAAAGAAAGAAAGAGGCACTTCGGGAGGGTGATGCTTCCTAGCCTTACTTAGGCTGAAATAAAAGGCTGTGTGCATGTATGTCTTTCAAAGTCAACTAAAGGAGCAAAGATTAACTACCTCCAAGTCAGTTGTCTCACTTCAAGATGTCCATACAATGGCAGATTACTTGTTCTTTACATTACTTACCTGTGAGCATCTGGGGACAAACAGAGCTGCAAATGACTGCCTGGATCCTAATCCCAGAGTCTAAAAAACTTAAAAGTTCAGGACCCAGTTTGCAGGTAAAAATAATATTTTATACAAAGTGTTTTTATGAACAATGAACAGTTTCCTCTTTCAAAACAGTTCAACATAAAAGATTGGAATCCCCTGGGAATATGAACAGATCTAAATGGAGTTTGATATCTCATGTCTTTGGCCCAGATGTAGTTACAAGACAGGGACAAGTCAAAGATGTAGTGATTTTATACTACAGATATTTGTTTAAATTGCTGTTATCCCAACCTTTCTATAAATTTAGTTCTTTTTGACTATGTTTTAGAAATATATTTTTAATTTACATTATTTTTGTCTCTTTCCTTTCTTTCTTTCTTTAATTTAACAAACCCCTCTGATTCTCTTTTCTGTCTACAAAATGAAAGCTTCTTCGGATGTTTTCCTTCAAGGTATAATGTTTTTTGGAATGGAAATTCACTGCATGCGACTGCTGAATTTAACTATTAGAGCTTATATGAGAGTGGTGTTTTGTTGTTTTTTTCTAAAGAGACATCTAAGCATTCTACTCAAGGTAACTTTCTAATCAAGTAGAATGGTTACATATTCCTAAGCAATTTGGAGAGTTGATTCAGCAGCCCAAATACTGATTCATTATGGTTCTGAACTTACCCAAGTTCAAGAGTGACCAGCATTATTGGATCGCATGAATTAAGAGAGTTTAATGTTAAAACATTTCTGCTTCTCTCTTTCTCAATTTGCCATGGGATCCAATACCACCAGCTACACCAAAAACCTGCAATACACCCTTTTAGAACTCGGCTCTGACCTGCCTTTTTAACCTTTGTGGGTTCACTCCAAATTATAAAACCACATCTCTTCTGATGTTGACTTGAACAAAATTCAATGTCACCATCAATTACTCAAATACTGCTCCTCATGCAAAAAAAGTCAGAGTTTTGAAAGGGTTTAAGATGCATACATATTTTTAATGCTGTCACTGGGTCAACACACTCTTAGCAAATTATCAAATGTATCTAGCGATGTTCCACACCTAAACCTTATCTTCATTCAGAAATGCAGAGATTTTGTAAAAAAAAAAAAAAAGCCAAAACAAACAAAAAACCAGGGAAAGAAATAACACATAAAATAAAAGTCAATAAATTTACATACTTCTGGAATGGAATTGTTGTTATTTTACCCTAATAACTATCATCAGGAAATTTCAACGCCTGTCATCCTAGTGTTCGCCAATGCTTAATTTTCTCAATGCATTCCAAATATATATGTGTGTACATATACATGTACAGCTAATATACAAAATTTGGAACATGTTGAACCTTCTAGTTGGTGAACATCAGTATGATGAACTGCATCTGTTCAAACAACTGGAGAGTCTTACAGGGATTCTTCTAACCTTATTCAAAAGACCCAGTTTTTGCCATTTTTCCTGTATATATATATATATATTTGCTCCTTTCTCAACACAAACCACCCCTACATTAAAATCCTGCATTGACAATTGATTATTTCAGTGCCTTCCATGTGCAATACACAAATTGACTTAAGATATCAAGCAGCGATATAAAATGTAAAACACAAAAGAAATTCAAAATACCATCAGTTACATTTCTGAATGTTTCATTTAACCTCTAATGTTTGCATAGTTTGGCATTAAAGCTAATTGTCCACAGCTGTTAACTTTATATTGATTTGTGCTGCTTTCTTGTCAAGTTAAAGTGTACGATGCACCTGATTTTAATAAGCTCAAGGTAATATTACCATTAGAACCCCTCAGCAATTTCCCATGTACCCCACACAGAACCATCATTCACATGTTGACCATTAGTTTCTATGTCTGTGTCAGTCTGGTGATAATAACAGATTCTCTCTCTCCTGCCATCTTTTTCTTTTCTTGCCACTCCACCTTAGGCACCTACAATTGACATCCGGCCTCGATCAGCTACTATTCAAATGAACAATGCTACACACCTCCAAGAAAGGGATGAAGAATACGGGTATGAGTGTCTTGATGGCAAGGACTGTGCCAGTTTTTTTTGCTGCTTTGAGGATTGTCGAACGGGAGCATGGAGGCATGGAAGAATACACATCCGCATTGCCAAAATGGACTCCTACGCCCGCATCTTCTTCCCAACTGCCTTCTGTTTGTTTAACCTGGTGTATTGGGTATCGTATCTTTACCTTTAAAAACAGAAGGAAATCAGTGATATGAGCCTTACTCACTGAATTTCTTAGAGAGATGGTTTCCTAACTCCACTTGAAGTATTTATGATGCGCTTTATAGTGGTCTGAATTCTTTAGTGCCATAATCCGGTAAATATCAATCATATCATTTGTCCAAAAATTGCCATGAGGTTATTGTGAATTAAATGTCCATTCAACAAACCAAAACAATTTGAAATAAAAATAATATAAACAGGTAATATACAGCTATACCTGCTGGAATAGAGAGAAACAGAGCAGACAGGGCAAGGGGAGAATGGCGACATCACTTAACAGTTGGTAATGCTGCTTCAGACAGGAGTGACAGAGAGGAGAATGCCCAGGTAAAGTGCTGTACAGCTTGTTAACATTGGCTATAATTATGCTATAGCTTTATTCTCTGTGGGCTTTTCTTTTTGGAAGAGTCATCTCTCACTTTGAACAGGTATTATTAAGCTAGGAAAGTAACTACTTCCCACCCAGATAAAATCGACCTTTTCCTTTGCCATCCCTTTAAGAGCACATGTACAATGCTGTAAATATTTCAATACCTTGTAGTACATAAAGCCTAGTGCATGCATCTTTTGGAGACCAAAATAAATGAAACAAAGGTACCATAAAGTATTGTCTTTTATTTTGTGTCTCTGGATGTGCTATTGTAATTGAAATGTGGACAAAAATATTTTTTTCCTTGAAAAATTACCCCTTTCCCTCATGCATGGAAGATCCAAGCAGACAGCACTTTCATGTAAGACATTAGAGAAGCCTTAAGGATTCAAATAAATAACATGTAGACAAATCTGTATGGCCAATATAATAGCTCATAAAGTGTACTGTATGTGTCTGCTGCAGTTGTAGCCTTCATTTTCCATTGATAATGTTGCTACTGAATTTCCAGTAATTATACATTGCAAGATCAGCTTCCAAATTTAGTCCATGTGCTTCTATTGTTCTTTTCCCATGTTGAGGTCTATTTTTTTCCTTTCACACGTGTTTGTGGGGTTTTTTTTAAATTCTTTAATCCAGTCTGGGAAACAGCTTTTATTCTAGACATTATTTTTACATAAGATCTTCAAGTTCATTTTGAAACATTAGATTTTGTATGATATATACACATACACGTCTGCCCATTCACGTCCTTGATCAGCAATAGTTGTTGTCAGTGCTGCTTTTCACTCGGTGAGTACCTTTACTGAAACCAACCTTTACCATGGCTAGCACACAGTTTATAGATAGCCTTGAAAATAAAAGGGAACAAAGGATGTCCTGGCTAATCACATGTACGCAGTTTATATGTATTTAAAATCTCCAACCCACCTGGGTGAATCTTGAAACCAATTTATCCACCGGTTTTCAGAAACAGTATGATGCTCAATTATGCAACCTTAAGCACATGTAAATATGACTGACCTTTTTTTCTAATTTTCAAAGGTGTAAAATGTCACCTCCAGGAAAGTGGGCTTGCAGATTGCAAAGATTGAAACCTATCATTACAGAATTACAAATAGCTAAAATGGAGGAAAAGGAAAGCTTTCCAATGTTTGTATAGTTTTGGAAATAAAAATGTATAAAAAAAGGAATAATTCTTGATCATAAATTGCTCCTTGTCAAATGTATTTGAAAACATTTTAATAAAGGAATTGCACACACTTGTGGACTTTTTCAATAAAACTGCTGCACTCAATTCCAGTTTTCTTGTGATTAGTTTGTAAAAAGCATGCTTCAAGGGCTAGACTCCTTAACTAGTCTGATTCATCAGCTGCCTGAATATAAGTGATTATAATCCTCATAACCCTCTGCATTGTCTCATTTTGTAGTCAAATGGCTCACCCACATAACTTTCAAGGCTGAAGACTAAATCTTTAAAATCCTTTTGAAGATTATTTTATTCTTAAAAAAAAAAAAAAATGGAGATAACCTTTCAGAATCTGCTTATAGAGAGCCTCCCATCCCCGAATGAGTCAATCATCCTTCACAAGGAAATGTGTTTTTAGCTGGTGCCAGATAGATCACTAATTTTTTTTTCCCCCTGTGATCAGTGATTTCTCAGCTTTCTGTTAGTTCCTTGCAGTTAATAAGAATGGCTTTTAAGGTTTCAACTTTTACCTAGATCTTTCCCTGCTCCCAAACAGGTTTTGTACAGATCATTATGAATCTCAGCCCAAATGAGCACTTTAATTCCCTCAGTCCAGGTGCATTTCTGTTAACACATTCACATTTTTTCTGTCAAGGTCTGTGAAATTAAGGAGTCAGTGACACTAAGTACTTTACAGCAGTTGAGCCATCAGATTACATGTACCAACAGAAAGCCTGCGACACTGAATAATGAGCTGTGATAATGAGGAATAAACAATCAGACCCCTCACTTGTGCAAGCTGGCCTTCTCCTTCCAGCAAGGGAGGAGTTTAAAGACTGACATACCCCTATCTCAGTAATGTAAACCACACAAAAGGGAAGAGTGTGCCACACCTACAGATAAGGTGTTGAGTGAACTTTTCCCACCATGTATCACTACACAAAGCAAAGGAAATAAACCTTGAATCAGTCATAACCCAACACCTTGGCTCCTGCCACACTTATTAGGGGGATCTGTCATCTCCTTCTTGGGAAAACAGATGAGATTCAAAAAGACAGTTCATGGAGAAACACGTATTCCCAGTGAGAAACTAACACCAAAGCACAATCTAGTGCTAACTAAACAAAAAGTATAGTGTTCCTCTGAACAGAGACTGTATTACCTATTTGGTACAGAGTCAAAAGATGACCTTTGGATTGTAAAGCCAGACTGCCACCACAGCACACCAAACAGCAAGCAAAATAGTGTTAGCGTATGATGAGGGTTACTATTCAGAAGAAAACTGCTCAGAAACCCACCTATATAGACATATTCACACATACTTATTATATAAAGCATTATATTAATATATACATTATATACATTAACTTTCCCAGTTGGGTTCTAATGAAGAAACTCATTCCTGACGCAACAGACATGCTACGTTTTCAAAGCTCATCCCATTGCAGATAGCTACTACTGCTCTGGGATACATCTGAGGATGTTTAGATAGTCATGAAGAGTTGCGTCAAGTACACACCAACGGCACAATTATTTACTTGCTCTTTATATTCCAAGAGTATGTAGGTGTACTGACCAAGACAAGGCATGGTTGTCCCAGGGATTATGTCATATGTTCACATCAAAAGATAACAATCTCAAAGCGTTTCTAAAACATTATACATTTCTAACATTCACAAACCCCAGTTTGTAAAAAAAGTGCTGATATTGAGAGATATCATGGGACTCAAGAATAGTTCTCCTCTCCTCAATGTTAGGCAACCACAAAAGACTAGCCAGGATTGAATAGTTTTCCCACAGTCACTTAATCTACCTAACATGAACAGACTGGTCAAACAAACTATGTGTATCAGTTTCAACAACGCAGCAATTGCAGCAAATACTGGCATCTACTGGAGGTCCAAATATTTGGACCTCTTTCTTCCTGTGCCCCCAAAGCTCTTCAGTCTAAAAACACAGGTAGAAAAAGGAAAAAAAGAAGAATTATAAAATACTGAATGAATAATGTGAGAAATGGAACAAGAAAGCTTTGTTAACTGCACAGATTTTAGTAGACAGCATTACTTTACATGGAACCAAAAAAAGAATGGGGAAATACATAGTTTTAGAACATCTGCCTTAACACAAAATCTGGGTTTTGTAGGATCATGGTAGATGAGCTGTAAACTGGGATTTAAAAGAGGATAAAGAAGGATTTTTTCAGGTTTGCTAAAGTGTTTCTCATGCTACAGAGGAAAGACAGGACTAAGTAAGAAAGCATGGGAGAAGCTGGTAGTTGAGGCATGAAACCAAGGCAATGAAACTAATGACACAGAGGCTGAAGTCAATATTGAGCTGATCCAGTCTATTCAGCCTGCAGCTGAGAATGGAATTAGAGAATCAACAAAAGAATTTGCTGAGTTATGTAAGAATTATGTACATTAATGGACTAAAGAGGCAGCCCAAAGCAACAAGCTAAAAAGAGGAATTCAGAGGCAATACGATCCATAAAAAAGACAATAATTGTCAAGGCCAGAATAATGAAGGTTGCTGCTCTCTGAACCAAATAGAGCACATTTAGGGGTCAGGCCTCATCTACATGGGTGAAGAACCAGATTTTGGTTATGCTATGGCAGAAAGTTAATGTTATCTTAGACCTAGCTATTAATTTCCAAATATGGACTTAATGAAAAATAAAGCCTGTTCATGGGCTTCTGCAGCAGGAAGAATAAAGCCCCTTATTTTAAGCTAAGGGTTCCCAGGCAGAACCCAATACTAAGTATGAACACAGGAAGAATAGTGAAAATATAAAGGAGCCATCTAAATGAAACTTAATTACAGCCCAGGGGAAAAAGTGACATTGTAAAATGCAAGTGTTGTCTTTCAAACAAAATTTCAGTTGCTTTGCAAAGAGAATTTAATTAAATCTTATGAAAAGCTTCACAGGTAAATCAGTTTATTATACCCATGAGAGATCTATTTCTCTATTTATAAAAATTAAAACCAATCCACTTTCCTTCTTTATTTAGAAGGATCCTTCAGATGAAAAGATTTAGACTTACCACTGACACATTACTGCGTTTTTCTTTTTAAAGTCAAGATTTACAATGAAAAACAATCTGTTGAATATGTAAAAGAAAGTTCATGACCTTTAAAAGATCTTGAATAACAGACATGAACTAAAAGCTTTGCTTACAAGTCAGCAAACCCATTTGAATAATTCATTCCAGAATGTTGAATTAGTTCAGAATATAAACAGTTTTTTAAAAAGGTTGAATTTCTTGCAGGGGAAAAAAAGCACAGTATGATAAGTCCAGGTAACATTTTCTCATTTGGACTCACATAAAACTCACATTGATTATCAAAATGAGAAAAGGGAAAATAAGAAATAAGTACAGATTAATACAGCTTTAATTCAATCAGTATGAAAAACATAAGAAATATTGATCTTTCCACCAGACACATGCTTTTTGATACTGGCATACTGAAAACTATACCTGATGAGGATTAACCAGGCATCACTCTCTTTAGAATGTTCAGGTATATGCTATAAGCCTGACTCTAGATTCATTCATTCTGAGAAGCCTAACCTTAATTTACCCATAGGAAGGAGAAGAAAAAACAAAACAAAACAAAAAACCCCACCACAACAAACAACAAAAAACCCCACACCTTCCCCAAAAAAACTCAAAACCGAGACTTCTCATTTTGTTCCTAAAATGAGACACAAGCACATAGAGACATCTACCAAGCTAATATATTTACAAGCTGTCTATAAAAATAGCAGATGAGGCTATAAAGTGCTTGTAAATCAGACAGAACTGCTGGATACTTTGCTGTATTAAAGAAGAAAAAAGTATACCAATTTACCATGCCTTTATTAAAAAATAATCTGCATGTTTGTATTGACAAAACAATGTATATTCAAAAATTCTCATAATTCATTTCAGTGTTCCCTTAAGACTACAGGTGGACTAGACCAAAAATTTCAGCAATTCTATAAGCTCACAAATCTATTCAGATTTCAGAGGTTTTTCTACTTCTCATTCTTGTTCTACTTATATCAGTGCGCTTTAATCTACTGCCACAGTGAGATTTCCTGGAGAAAAAGGCATTTTCCTTTTGCTCTTTCCAATTCCTTTGCCCTCACTGGACATTCGGCTGAATTTGACAGCTTTCCTACTGCTGATCTAGCTGCTCTGCCTGTGTAGTGTTCTGTCCCATAAATCACCATCCTCGCAGCTACACCCAAATCTGAGAGTCCATTTCAACTCTGAAAAACTATTTTAATTTGAAAACTATCCCTTTTAAAGAAACTGCAGGTTAAGTTGTCAAGTTAATGGACTCAATACTAGAGACAAGACAGACCTATGGCTACCTTCAGGCTTGCCTTGACTTCACTTGTTTTCAGGAGAGCTGGTGCCAGCTCTCATTAAGGCCCATTCTCTCTACACTGAACTCTAACAGCCCAGGGAGTACCCACACTTACACAACGTGCAAACCCTGATAACATGCTGGTGTGGCACAAATCTCACCAAAGCTGTACCTTCCCCAGACTGCCTGGGTCCCCACCACTGCTGCTGGTGTCAGGCACCTGAGGATGCTGGCTACAGATGCTCAAGCTCCTCAAGTATTTCTGGAAAGCAGACAATGGTCACACCAAAACAGCTGTCACTAATTCCTTCAGACCCCAAGTAACATTTCATGAGCATTTTTTTGGCTACCCTCCTTGGTTCCAGTAGCTTTGCCAGTTTCTTAGGAGTCTTCAGTGACTCTTTTGGAAAAACACGCACTAGCTGAGCACACCCAGGATGGTCCTTGGGAGAGTCTTACTGTCAGAGAATCACAGGTGGAGACTATACAGGGATGAAGGCAGGCAGTCCACTAAATGTTATAATGTTTGAATCAAAACAAAACATTTGTTCTTCAGCTCAAACACTTGGGATATATAAGAAATATCAAGTCTAAAGAATAAAAACACTCAACAAAATGAAACTGCAGCTTAAGATACAGTCAGTTATACAAATGTTTTTCTCTCTGTATTTCTACGGATTAATTCGCAAAAAAAAAAAAACCAACAGCAAAAAGGAAAAAAAATCTGTAATAAAACAAACTACAAAGAATATCAAGTACACCTCTAATTTTGATTTGTCAGAATAATATTTTTACTTTTAAATTTACTGTAGAAACATCCTAAGTTAGCCTTCGTTACAAAGGTGGGTGAGCAACAGGGAGCGTGGCTGTCCTGCTCCCCTCTAGGGCCCATGGAACATTGGGACAGCCAAGTGCAAACTGACAAAACAGGTGGTTTCCCTGAGAGAATGCTACATGGGGAAACACATTAGCTCAAATGACAAATCTATCCAAAATCCACACTGTAGAAAGCAAAACTGTGTCTAAGAAACCACCTTGCAAACTCCAAATATATACGGAGAGATTTGTTTCAAACTGTTCTCTATGATCCGTCATAGCTGATCAGAACTTTCTCTATTTGAAGAGTCATCTTGTTGTAGTACATTAGTCTTTGTTTTAATAAAATAATATTTTTAGGCATTGGAAGCCTTTTATGTCCTTTGGAGCATTCACTTTAAATAAAACATAGGGCAGTTCCTCCTTCCAGCTGTCATTGACCCCAAACCCTGTCACTTGTGTGCAAAGAAACAAACCCAAGTTCCACATATATTCACAAGTAGGACCGAACAGAACCCTCAAAATTTGTGAGATTCTTTTAACCAAAATCATACCTTTCTTCCAGAATCCTCTAGAGAGCCTTGTCACCTGCTTATGAGGGAATTTAGATCATGGAAAAATGATTCTCATTAAGTCTGCTGCAGCTTATGTAAGCAGCTGTGTTCCACTAGGATCTCCTGCCCATTGCCTTATCAAATTATTGCTCACGTGCTACTGGTGCCTTTGCACTCATGGTTCCTGGCCCCACGTTTCTAAAGCAATGCAGTGACACAAGTTCTGGGCAAAATGTAAAAGCACAATGTGGAAAAAGCAATATGATTAGAATGGTATAGTATCAATGATACACAGGATCATTTATTCATGACTCAGTGTTATTATCTAGTAATGGTTATTCTTGAACTGATGTTGGTTTCTACATAATTTAAGACTCATAAGTTTTTGTTAATTACTCTACACCACTCTTGTTTAGCTTCTGGCTGCTCTTTTTAGCAATAGTATCAGCTGGGACCAAAAATTGCCAAAGTGTAAGATGGTAGCGTATATCTTCTCTGTGACTGCATATTTTAGAGCTATTGCAACACGAACAAAAACACAAGGATGCTCGCCTAGTAAAATTCAGGTATTCAGTGGCTACTTCTGGTCAAGATCTCTGAAATTTGAGAACCATTTGATCCACTTTTTAATAAGATTTTCTCCTTTGCAGGGAATTTAATGATAAAACACTTATCTTCCTGAGAAGTCTTGAAATTAATTCCAAAACTGAAATAAGATACGCTATGGTAAAATTTCCTAGGGGATGAGCTAGACACAAGCTCATCGCACGAGCATATTATTTGGTTTCCAGAGTTTGTTCTTTCTACCTGTACAAAGAGGAACAACCAATAATGCCGAGCAGTTAATGCAGGCATATGGGCTTTGGTTACGTAAACAGGTTGAAGTTCACAACCCATGCACATTTGAGATAATTGTAAATATTCTTCTGAAGATTTTGCCAAATAAATGCTAAGAATTATGTTATTGCTCCTTCTGCCTTCTGTCTCACTCTGCCTGGCACGGAGGCACGGAAGCCCTCAGTTCACTTGAATTCATACGTGGTGCAAAGGAAGAGTACAACGTGAAAAGATTCTCCTTTTCAAAGGTGCCCTTATTTTACCCTTTCTTTTAGGAAAAAAAAAATGTATAGAACAGAAAAGGGGTATTTGGAGAACACTTTAAATAGGAAAACTTTAAATTAACTCTGCAATCAAGTTTTCTAGGTAAAGAAAGAGAAAAGCATTGGCAGCCTTGTTCCTGCTCTTTATTTGTTTTACTTAAAATCTTAGATTAAGAAGCCAGTAATTTAGAAAACTAGTCTTGGTAGACTAAGACCATGATGACTAACCCTATGAAAAGTACACTAGATCCCTACATCATTGTGAGTACCAGTGCAATTAAATAATTCTACCCTATCTGAATAATTTGTTACAGTTCAAATAAATGGACTGGTATTCTGATGTTGCCTAGAAAATGTGTTCAATGAATACTTTGAAACAGAAAGGGAAAGTACTAGTACTTCAATTTTAGTAACAAAAATCTTATTAACTTTTAGAGCTCTGTTTAATTCATAGGTAACATGCAAAATACTAACCAAAATTGTTCACACTATAGTAGAACAGAGGGCGTTTTATTCTAAACAGACAGCAATAGCCAGTTTCTAAAGATGCTCGGCAATTGTTATCAGTTATGATCAATAATATGCTCTCCAAAGAGTTAAGAGTCCTTTTCTTATTATGAAAAAAAATAAAATTACATAGAAAATGAAAGTAAAAGAACAATAGCTCTGAAAATGTAAAACAATGGAACATGTAAGTTTAAAAACTCATTAGCTACATTTTTAAGAGTTAACACACTTCAAAAAGTTTACATTCCTCTTTTCCTGTAATTTGAAATATATTACTATGCAGAAGTAAGAACCATTGGAGAGTTATGTCATAGATGTCAATGAATAGAGTCCCACCTGAAGGGAAGGTAGCATCTATACTTAGCTCTGTAGATCTGTATTTTTATTTAGTTTTATCTTGTTCAGAAACAGACACCAATCCTCTCTATAAAGCTTTCCTTAAACATAAGTTTTACTTTTTTTTTTTTAATTAATCTAGTTTTACCTGTTCTTTATTAAGGAGAGAAGTTAGAACACTAAAAAAAACTATGCAACTTGGCGAGGTACCACTTAGTCATCTATGTGAACTTCAGAATTCCTATTTTCACATTTTCTCCAGAGCTTTTATAGAGAAAACACTGAAGCCTTGAAACTCAGCTTGATAAGCAGACTAGTCTGTGTGGTTACTACTCTACATACAGTCTTATATTGTGTCCTTCCTCATGTAGCAAAGCCACCTCTTCCCAGCTATTCCTATGAACAGTGCAGTGGCTCTGATCTATTTTGTCTGCTGGAGAGCTCAACAGAAACTTTTTTGGTAGGTGTGCGTGAGTGTACATGTGCTTATAACACAACTGATTTTTAGGAAAACTATTATCTATAAAAGAAAACTATAGGTTATTCATTATCAGGATACTACTAGCATGATAAGAATATTTCATTGTCCTATGTTGGAAAACGGGAAAAAATGGGCCTTTAAATTATAAAGGTCCTACTCCCTTTCTGCTACATGCCCTTTTTTGTAATTAGCCTAAGATTCCACACACCCATCTGTATGAGCTTTAATTTGCCAAAGAAATCCCTCCTGAGGTCTGCCAGACAAGCACACAACTGCAGAATACTGTAACCTGTTGTCATGGTTTAACCCCAGCCAGTATAAGCACCACACAGCTGCTTGCTCACTCCCCCACGGTGGGATGGGGAAAGAATTAGAAGGGTAAAAGTGAGAAAATTTGTGGAGAGATAAAGACCGTTTAATATGTAAACCAAAAGCTGCGCATGCAAGCAAAGCAAAATGAGGAATTCATTCACTGCTTCCCATGGGCAGGCAGGTGTTCAGCCATCTCCAGGAAAGCAGGGCTCCATCATGTGTAATGGTTATGTGGGAAGACAAATGCTACAACTCTGAACATCCACTCCTTCCTTCTTCTTCCCCCTGCTTTATATGCTGAGCATGACACCATATGGTATAGAATATCCCCTTGTTCAGTGGGGGTCAGCTGTCCCAGCTGTGTCCCCTCCCAGCTTCTTGTGAAGAAGCAGCTGGCAGGGCAGGGGCAGTATGAGAAGCTGGAAAAATCCTGGGCTTAAGGTAAGCATTGCTTGGCAACAACTAAAACATGGGTGTGTTATCAACATTATTCTCAGCACAAATTCAAACCACAGCCTCATAGTAGCTACTGTGAAGAAAATTAACTCTATCCCAGCCCAAACCAGTGTACTTGTGTTAGCAAAAATGGCCAAAAATGCAGAACCATCTGTTCGTTGTGACTTGGTGCATTTTGTCAGGGATTTTGCTGACTACATCCAAGCTCACTGCGATATAGAGATGGCAACAGAGATGCCCAGATTAGCACAAAAAGGAAAATGTAAGAGAGAGTTACAAGGTTCTTTATAATGATTATTTTTCCTCAGATTGTTGGACAGGTACATACAGAATTAAAAAATTATCAGCTCAGTGATACATTCTCTCTTTCTCACATTTCCTTATATAAAGCTAAATATTAAGGCACATAACAAGGCAACAATATTCATTACTGCATGTTTCATTCCTACCTTTAAATTGTTTGCTCTACCACTTCACATTAAAAATACCATTTGGGTATACCATCTGATTAAGTAATCTTTCATTTTATCATACTACATATTTTGCAGTAAATATTGAAAACAAGAAGTGTTATCTTTTTTGAGATTCACAGACATTACCCAAATATTCTTTGTGAAATATCCTGCTACCTGGATATGTTCTGAGAGTAGGTGAAGCATTTTTTTCAAACTGTCTAGCAAACTGCCTAACCTCATTAAGGAGGGAAGTACTATGAATGTCACCTCAAGACAGCAGTAGCCCTACTTGTCTCAAGTGATTTTTGGTTTGGGGTTTTTTGCAGGTTGGAGGATGACATATAAAGATACACCGCATTATTCCTTTTCTTCTGAATCTAAAAAGCCCCTTTAACCCCATGTTAACCTCATATTAACAAAACCTACAGCAACCTATAGCTTGTGTCCAGGTCTTTCAGCGTATTTATTACTCTTATAAAACTAATGGTCTTAATTTTTGGCTGCTAGCAGGCAAGTATGATCTTGCATGTCAGAACGATGCACCCACAGACAGTTAAAATCCCAGAGTATAGTCTCTATGACCCCATAATGATTTCCTAATCACTGATTAATAAGGTTACATAAAATTAAGAGATTTCTGTTTCAAGAAACTGTAGCTAAAACCACAATCCTCCTCTAAGCAATCATGCTCACCTAATAACACAAATTGTACCTTGAATTAACTTTCACAGGTTATCTTCTGTGAAATTCCTTTTGCTACCATAGAAACCAAGGATGTGTACTCTACAGTTGACCTGGAAATTTTTGTTCACATCCCCCGAGTTCGATCATTTTAGGACTGAAATGCATATTTGGAGGCAATGATGAACAGAAAACATATTTCTGAAAGCTTTTTTGAAGGAAAATAAAAACATGAAATGAATGTAAACCCACTAGACAATAGAAGGATGACTCAAGTTCCCACACTTTCTAAGACAAAATGACAAAAGAATCAGGAAGGAAGAGCAATTGCAGCAATTCTGGACACCTGCACAGAACTTTCTGCCTCAATTCCTATATAGACTCCATGATCTGCAGGCAAAAAGCAGATAAATTGGTTCACACTGTCAAGCAATTCTTCCCACCAAGAACTTTGCTGATGGTACTGCTCCTGGGGGGAGTGGCAAATGCGATAGCTATTTGTTCAAGCCTCTTCTTGCTTCTCTTTTTCCATTATTTTTTTTATTCTTGATAGCCATTTGTTCAAGCCTCTTCTTCCTTCTCTTTTTCCATTATTTTTTTTATTCTTTTACTCCTGGGCCTATCTAACAGACTCTGGATGAAGTGAAAGTCAGACTGAGACACAGTTCTGCTTTCCTATAGATATTAAAATTGTAAGCAAGTGATATCAGATGGCTTTCAAGAAGTCACCTAAGGTGATTTAACATGTAATTAAAAAACAACTTGCTAGTTTCACAATTTTGAAAAAAAAATATGTTTTGTTTGCAAAAGCGTCATAAATAAACTTTTTTTTTACTGTTGTAGAAATCTTCACTTGTAATTTTGAAAAAAAATGTTTTGTTTGCAAAACCGTCATAAATAAACTTTTTTTACTGTTGTAGAAATCTTCACTTGACTGATACTGTAAGCCTACAAGACTGAATACCATGTGAGCACTTGAATAGCTTCCCAATGCACAAAAATTAGGCTGAAATAAAAGACACATTACTCTTAGGTGAAAAGGAACCTGGTTTCATGATGAGTTGAACAGCATAGAAGTCAGATGAGATATAAAGCTACAATAACTAAATGTGACCATCAAAATAAATTGCCTTTATGTCAGATGAGTAAGAAATAATAGCTTCCAATAAGTGCTTTAAAATGTTGAGACGCATTTTAAATGCTACTGAAGTTGCCCTTGAAATACCCACTGCTGTCTGTGCAGCATCAGAAAGAAGAATATTCATTTGTGCTTACAGTTCAGAGCCAGCAACACACTGAAATATAAACACATCCCCATCCTTCTCACACCACTGAAGAGAAATTTGCTTAATGTTTGTATTAAGCGTATTTCACATTGCTAATAGATGCACTGTCTGGTACATTTAATTTCTTTGAAAACTACTGTATGTTTGCCTGCTTAGGTGTCAGCTCAGGTAAAAGTACAGAGTCGTACACAGAATATGCTTAATTGACTTTCCAAAGGGATTAGGCACCTGCACAACTGCACCCCTGAACTGAAGTTACTGTATAACATTATGAGGCACAAATTTCAGATTCCAGCAAAGTTTACAGTTCCAGTGCACAAGATAGCATTTTCGAGATTACAACATCTAAACAGAGAGAGGAATGCTATTATCTCCATATTGCAGAGAAGAGGAAAAGAAAGAAAAGATACAGGCAATGTGAAGCCTAAACCAACACTCGTACAAAGTTTATATCAAAAGATGTAAACTGAACTAGAATCCTTTGAGATCCAATCTATGCCTTAATCACAAATCTGTCCTTCCTATGTCATAAAAAGAAAAATCTCTCCACCTGCCTGTCAGCCACTCACAGCATTATAAGAAGATTAAAGATGAAAGGTTTTACAGAGGTTTTTAAACTGCAGATCTTACAGTTTCTTTGCTTTCTCTCTCACGAAGATTTTATATTTGTTCTCGCTTTGTATTTCAGCTTTCCTAACCTAAAATGAAAGTCACTGAGACTGAAATGTATGTTTTGCTCTTTATGCACTGAAAACACAGCAAAGAAAGCTGTCAGTGAAGATCAAACTGTGAAAAACAACAAACTGCTTAGAGAGAGCAAAGAGAAGGTGTGAAGAGGATTCTTGCATAAGAAATAGAAATAATTAAAAAGAGCAAAAAGAGTATGCAACCAAGCAACCAACCAGCCCATTATGCAAACACAGATTTTTTTCAGTTTAATTAAAAATGTGAAAAATCTTGTTATCCCTCACAGAGGAGTAGTTAATATTTTCTGCAAATGCTCCTGAATAAATGAGTGTTTTTTAACAGGTTCTGTAGCCCTTGTAATCTTCCCTGGGACTACTCATGTAGTAAAGAATGCCACAGCATGACTTCTAGAACTATTCAGAACGATGCCAATTAGGCAGTGCAAGTTCATTTCCCTTCTCTTGATATCTTGAAGTCACACAGAACTCTAATAAAGTTCACGGGAGAGGGGTAAACAAAACTTTGTTGTGGATAAAAGACACCTCAGGTCTGAATGTGCAAATCTGGGAAGGAAGTATCTTAAAGGCAATGCAATACAGAGCCTTGTACCTCAACTAATGCACTTAAAAACCATAAGGAGTTTATGTTAGACCATAACAGTGGTCTGTCACAATGGAGGGAAACCCAAGAGTTTCCACTTCTAACACAAGTTATGCTCTTACCAGACCTGCTGATAGTGTAGTTCAACCCCACACGTAACATATGTCAGAATGAAATAATAGTAAGTCTCACTAATCGTAGCAAACAGATCAAGCAACATATGATATTTACCAGCCAAAATCCCTGATCTGTTTTCTTTTCAAAATCACTCTGAAGTTTGGAAGATGCAGTAGAACATTAGTGGTTGTGTACTGTGATCATGCAGCATAAAAAGCGAGCTGTCTCGAGCCAACGTTTTCTGTTTGCCTACAGTGATTTTAATTGTTTGGTTTCCAAGTTGCAGGTCTCGTTGGTTGCATCTCCACTTTATGGTATGGGTGTTAAAAAATCCCTCAAGATGTCGAGAGATGGCAAGACCATCTGTTTTGGTTCTTCCAGATCCTGTGGCTCTATTTTCTCATCATACCATAGCTGTTGCCTGAGATTGGAGGGAACATTTCCCTTCTTCTTCCACTGGGATTTGGAAAAGATGTTGTACTATGGTATTCATCTGTCTGGGGTGACAACCTCTCAGAACTGGGAAGAAACCTCATGTCACCCACCACTGTCTCAAGCACTGTTTCCTTTTGCAAAAATATGAAGAATCATTTGACAGTGATACTTCCAAAGACCCCAAGATCATACCTGTGGTTTTATTTTACATCTTTCTCTCTTTATACTTCTGCAGCTCCCTGAAGCTTTGACATCCGTTTCTAACATTGCAGACATATTTGTTTTCAGTTTTCATTTGAAAAAAGATGTCAGCAGGTCATAACCATTGCTCCACTGTCTTGTAATTTAACAGTGCTAAATATAGAGCAGTCTGCCTGCAAGCCTTTCTACTCCAAGCTCTCTGGCTGAAGCAGTATCCTGAGTCATCATCCTGCACAGAGGAGACTCTAACAGTCTAAGACACCTCAAGTTTATCATGGGCTATTTTGAATCAAACCAAAAGACCACATCTATCTGAGAGTTCTTAGGATAGACAGCGATCTGATCCATTACCAGGACTACAGATCTTTGCAAACCTTTTTCTAACTCCCCAGTTTGAAGGATTAGTGGATTGTTCTTCATCTGTTTCTCCTTTTTGAGCCTCCAACTCTGGTAGCCAAGTATTGTCTCTATGATCTGTAAATTATTTACAGTAGGTTCTTTTTATATAATATGTAATCTTAAACCTCTGGTATGTGTGAGTTTTAAACATTTTGTACACATATTTTTGTGTCTTTCAAAGCACTAATGAAAATAAACAAATTGAAAAGTTAATTTCAATTGTCTTCAGAACAAAAAATTTGTAATGTTTCATTTTGAAAATGTTGATGTTTTTCTATTTTCTATATATTTGTCTCCTTACAGAACAATAGGACATCATTTTTTATTCCCCTTGAAGAGATTGTTATCCCAAATTTATTAATGAATTCATTTAAGAAAAGCATCATAGGCTTAGTGTAGTCCATTCTGCTCTTAGAATCTCTTAATTTTGAATTAACTGAAAAAAAACAATCCCTAATATCAGGGATTGACTTAAAGTGGAGAACTGCAAAACACTGATTTACTGAGAATTCACAATTCACAGCCACACAGTAGCAGCATTGACTTACACCAAGATCATAAGGTCACTCAAGGATTTCACTCATCAGTGAGGAAAAGCTTATCCTGGGAAATTCTCCTCTCTGCCTATCTCTGAAAACTTCTTTTTCCCACTGCAGAGACTTTTCAGCTGTTAACGAAGCAACTGTTGAGTCATCACACAGTAAATAGGCACTGACCTAGGCTGTGTTCACGTGCTGTGCTGCAAACAGTGGCAATTCTTACACAAACAGCTGAATCCCCTCAGTACCATGGAGACGGGAATCTCAGCAGGTAAGTGGAAACGCAGTGCAAGACAAAAACGTCTTACAGCCATCATACCCAACATTTCCAGAAGGAAAATGGTCAGATTTCTCATCTGTGCCCACATACTCAAAATCCTATGAAACGGCATTGAGAGTCTACCCTATGTCTTTCAAAGGCTTACTGCTGAAAACCTAACCAGCAATTATACTCCTGTCAGAGTCCTTGGCCTCAGTGAGCCAGCATTCTTTAAATAAATAATAAATTGTAGGGAGAAGCTGCTTCAGTCTTCTCTCACCAAAATATTATAATTATGTAAGTAAATACAACTCAACACAAATCTACTATGCTTTTATTCTCCATTTTCAAGACAAAAATTATACTGAGAAAGGTTTTAGCCATATTGCCTCCTTAATGCCTGCTACAGGCAATGTGTTTTACTGCAGAAGCATGTCTTGCATCAGCATCTCTGCTGGCCCAAAGTTGTCTCATCCCATGTGATTATTTCAAACTTCAAGGCTACTTTTCACTAGAAAATAGAATAAAATAGGTCTAGCTGAATTGCAGAGTCTGGCTCTTAGGCTTCTGAAAGATAATGGAGATACATGGTGAGTGCTGCTGCAGGCAAGTCAGCTTTAGTCAAATTTGAGACTAAATCAGCACTATCGTTGGAAAAAGTAAGAGTCAAAAGCATGAGACATTTAATTAACCTTTCATTCCAAAGGACTGATCCTTCATGTCAAGGGTTCATGTAAATTGGTCCTACAGAAATTGGCACTGCTACCATCTGCTCTGTGGATGAACAGCCAACTTCACAGTCCTCACCTTTTGAGAGCAGAAAGTTCAGATACATATAGAAAAGTCGTTTTCAGAAAGCTTTACACTCTGGCTGTAGTCCAGGAAAATGGCCCTTTGTAATTAACTGTGTACTAATCCATTAGGGAAGGACTGAAAAATCACAAGTTACTGGGCTGTCAGTGACCTGGAAAGGGCAGGAGAGTATTAACAGGTCTGCTGGTGCCTTGCCTGGAACTCGCACGACAAAATGGAGAGTGGCCTGAAAGACAAGTCAGTGCAGTGATTTTTGGAGACAAAATTGAAATTCTTTCTGCAGATGAAAGCCAAAGAGGACTATGTTCAAGCTATCTAATTTTGTCTTCATTTTTTCACAGCTTCTGAGTCCCATGACTTCTACTGCCTTCAGATTTGAAATTCAGGTCACTAAAAGTGACCAAAAGAAGTTCTGGGCCAAGTGCCCAGTAATAGGTATTAAAAATTACTGCTGATGCAGGATAGAAGAAAGGGAGCTGCTGGAGAAATTATCACTAATAAGCGCTGCCAAAAAAAATCCAAAATATTACTGGAAAATTGCCTAAAAGACTTCTATAATTGAATGGATGTGAATGAAAAACTATTGGACAAAAAGAATAGGGTGTGGTTTGGGTGGGAAAGAAAATAAATCATGAGAATAAAGAAAAAAGTTTTTAAAACCTAGAAGATTGTTTGAATCACGTTGCCTTAACTGATTAAGTACAATGCCTTTACGCATAAGCTCAAACACGCTAAAGATTATATATTGCTGACAAGAGAAGGGCTTGTAGATCTAAATGGAAGCTCAGCAAAATACACTGAAAATAAAGACAGTTTTCCTGTTTGCTTCTTTTCAGTCAGAAATACTGCAAATAACATAGCAAGTCAGTTCTCTAACTTGTTTTTCAAGTTCTCTTTTTATCTGTTTTCCCAGAATTAGCACAAGCAAATGAAACATTTCAAACCAAGTCCTGTGGAATACATATATATATTTTTTTAAATGTTTAATTTTCAGGAGGGAGGCACATTTAGATGTCTCCCTCACTTCACTGGTACGTTTGAGTATTTTCTATTCAAGCATCACTTCTTACTTCGACTTTCACAGACCAAAATACGGTAGCATGATCCAAAAAAAGATGCTAAACACCACTCCTTGACCAAAACTGATGATTTTACTAGAGCTATCTTGTCAAAAAGTGCAGTTGGCTGCTCCTGGACCTAATTTCCTACCAGTTACCTTGCCCACTTGTGTCTGCTCTTTTTTTGAAGTCTCCTAAGAAAACAACAAATAAGAAAAAACTATCAGCTTTCCAACTCCAAGCCTTCACCCTTTATTACTTTTCTCAACACACTAAAAGATTTTACTCTTTTGAAGGTGACAAATTACACAAGCCAGTCTAATTCTCAAAAGATATTTTCAAAGAGATTCATAAAACCCAGAAATAGAGAGAAAGTGGTAGCTGTGTAGGAGGACAGGTTGACAAAAAATATCAATTCTCAAACTCATCTAAGAGAAAGAATTCCGTAAAGCAGAAACCAAATTCTAGAAAGAGGTGTTCATTCTCAAACACTATTTTGTTGGACATTATCTGTTAGACTTTCATTCCCTTCTATGTTTGCCAGGCTCTTGTTCCTCTGTGTGCCCAGACCTATTTTTCAAACCCCTTGTCAGGGATTTAGTTCCTTTGATTTGCCTGGCTTGTTTTCAGTCCAGACAAGTCCACAGAAAGGCATTTTCCCAAGCTGTTACACTTCATTATCATAAAAGATAGCTCTTTGCTAGACCACCCATACATCTTCCCACATAGCATCAAGATGACCACAGCCAGTACAGTATATGAATAGACTGATGTAGCTGCCAACTTCAGAGCAGTTATGTTCACACTAAAATTCACTTACTGGCAAACAGACATATCAGGAAGAAAGCCTAAGCATCCTTACTCCCATTGCCTCATAAATATCACCATCCATTTGGGAGAAAGAGTGCCTTTGGGCATGGTACTTGTCTGCTTTCAAACCACCTACATCTTCATACAATACATAACATGTTCAGCAGCACGCATTTGAAAACTTTATGTGTTTGAACAAATATGTGGTTTTGTAACTCTTTCTGTAAAGTTTTCCTTCAATATTAGATTAGTTCTGCTGACTGATACCAAACCTCTGTTAAAGTTTATTAGAAACATGCCTCCTTGAAGACATTGAGAAAGCATTTCATTGTTTTGATAAAGAATAAAGCAAAGCAAAGTAGGAAAATGTCCCAGTGTCTTTCTCCTCACTTGGGCTGACCAGAACAAGGACAACAAAATCAACATTAGTACTATAGTAAAAAAAGTTAGGGAAGAAGGGATTCCTCTAAGTCATATAGTCTATTCTCCTGCCCCAAAGCACACTCAGCAATGCATAGCTACCTACTTCCAAGAAACTAAAGACTAGCAGTAATGGAGGATCCAATGACACTGCATTTCTGTGCTTCATTTTTTCGGTCTTAAAAAAATTTCTCTCATCAAATCTGAAACTCTCCTTCCATATTTTAAGTTCATAACTCCTTGTGACTTTAGAGAATTTATCATTTTAATCTATAGGTTGAAAAAAAAATTGTCTAATCTTTCATTTAGTCACTCCCAATTATAGGAGTGAGGCTTTGAGTTTTTGGTTTTCTTAAGGTCTAAGATCTCTCCTAGATCTCTGCACTTGCTCTGTGTCTTCCCTGATGGCCAGCAGCTAAACGCGGATATGGTCCTTCAACTGAGAGACTGACAGCTAGCTATAATACAGGCTGTCTGGACACAGAAAAGAGCAACTCTCTGCCTATCCCTAAGCATAGGTCAAATTTCAAATCAATTCTCAGAGCTTCAAGCATGCGGATAAAGAAAAATAATAGTGGAAGTAGTAGAAAGGAAAGAAGAAAAAAAAAAAAGTTACTTCCTAAGTGCCAAGAGCAAATGAGAGGCTTCTGCTTGTATCCGTCCATATGAGGGAAAAAGGCATGACGAGTGGCAGCAGCCTGGCTGGCTCTCTCTCCTCCCTCCTGGCAGAACATTCACTATAACTGTACCTGGTGCCTAACAATGGCAAAAAAAGTTGCCAGCAGCCACCCTGGCCTAATGGGGAGTTTGAAGTCCTATTGCAAATTTAAACTGATGCTTGCTGTTTTCTTACTGAACAAGCATAGTTAGCCAACACTTAGCCTGTAAATTCTTAATCATTTTCTTGTGAGCCCTTATGAACTATAAAGATGGTCAGTTACTTTTTCCTCTTTTCATTCCCAATCTGCCTGTGATATCCTTTATCAATTGAAATGTTCAATGATATCCCTCAGCAACCAATTCTGAGTCCATGAATCTCATTTGGAGTAGTTATCACAGGTTCTTCATGTTCAAAATATGTACGAGGTGTTAATAAACTAAGTCATGCAATGTCATTTTTTAAATTTCTGATTAGGTGCTTCATATAAACAACCAATACTGCTTAAAGTGAGAGCGTTCTCTTTGCTGCAAATTACATTTCAATTGCAAATGCAGTCCTGTGGACTTCTGGCTTAGCATTTACATTAAATAAGTTTATCTTGAACATTAAAGTTAACAGAAAAAAGAAACAGTAGCAAAGCATGAAAAATATGATGAAGTATTTCTGATTTGGTTTCTCTTCCAAGGTACGTTCTTAGTTCTTCTTATTCAGAAACACTGAATGGTTAAAATCCAGTCCAACAGTTTGTTTCTTAATGTTTAGTTAACTTACTGGGAGGGGTAGGATGGCTCCGTACCAGACATGACAATGCCCTCAGTCTCCTTGCAGGAACTGCAGTTACGTGTTGGGGCAAAGTTCTGGGTATCCTCTGTTAACATAAAGTAACAGTGAAACAGGGAGGATTGTGGCAAATTCCCAGTTACTAATACCTGCTCAGTTACTGCCTTCAGAATTTACTGACTCATCTCTGCCACTGATGAATTCTGTTGCTGAAGTAGATAAAAGTAATTCCAAAGAGTAATTATTTTGCCTCTGGAAAATGCCATGTGTCAGGCAATTTCCAGGGAAGAATGCTGCTAAATTACAGAAGTTGAGCCAAGACTTTAGTTTTCAATAACAAAGCATAAATATTTCCAGCAAATAGCAACTAATATTAGTTTAAATGCCATCTGGTGCACCTTCACTTTTTGGTTATGAGAATGCACATCAATGTATTTGGCAAGTCCAATCAAAAAGAGTCCTCACAGTTGCTTCGTCACAATATAAACTCCTGTCCCATGACATGAGAGATGAGGATTGCCTAGAGAGACTTTCCTGACAGGAATCTCCTGGTTAAATGTGAACAGTACCAACAGTATAATGAGGTGCTGAGTTCAGCAGTGCAGAGCAGCATTACATAGCTTGTATATTAAAAGCCATGTCATGATTAGAGTGTCTTTTCCATCTGCTGTTTTACATCCTTCACCTTTTGTTCGCTCTTAGAGCAATGGTATTGCCTTTCTTCCTTCCCACTCTGTGCTCCGTTACCTTCAGCCCAATGACAAAAACGAGTTTTTCAGTCTTTCCTAATCTCTGAATTTTTGTAATGCACTCTAATGGGAAAGGGTACCTCTGTACTCTCCTCTAGTGACTGGTATGATGAATGGACTTCAGAAGCTTCCTACCCTGGGTATTTGAAGCACTTGAGGAGATTTCTTTTACAGTGGGAAGACCTATATGAAAATATTAATGAGAACATCTGCATTTTCTATAAATCAAACTCAATTAAATGCAATAAAACAAAATAAACTGGAATAAACCCATGTAGATTCTAAAAAGGAAAATAGGAAGAGGAGCTTCCTGCTCTTGGAAAGCCAACACCTATTGACCTAGTGTAGCTTTTCCAGTTAAGAAAGTATTTTTTTAAAATTGAGATAGTAACATCAGTATAATCCCTAATCTCAGATAGAACTGCATTATTACAACACATTATATGACTAGTTCCCCTGCCTCCTTTTGTTATTCATAGCTGTTGTTTTGCACATTTTTACTGTAATGGTGCAACAGCATCCCACTAAAATGATTGACTTTCATGTGTTTTCTTGCCTAGAGGTGCTCATGGATCTGATTTCTATCTTCGCTTACCTCTAAATTATAAAATACTCTCTAAATCATAAAACTACTTATTTCTCCTACCTATTATATTATATATTTCTAAGACTCTCCAAACCACCTACCACAGTACTCTCTTTAGGATGTGGTTTGGGGTTTTTTTTGCTGTTGTTATTTTTGCCTTAGAAACCTACTTCTACTTGAAAACCAGCTGTATAGCAGCCTTACAGCATTCTTATTGCACATTTATATATATTTAACCCTCTTCACCTGCTCTGCTTTTTCTTTATGCTCTGTAGCTCATGAATTAGCTCAAGTTTTGAAAATGAGGAAGAAATTAGTTTCTAGGTGCTTCAGAATAATCTTCAGTGCTGTGCTATGAAAATACTAGCCTTTGTCTGCCACTGTTATGGACACACATTATGAAAAGAATTAGACAACCTATTCATTCACCACCGCTGGGTGACACAAAGTCAGTAAATTTCTAAACCTCTTGTACACAGGAGGGTCCTGGTAGAGCAGCACTAGCATAAACCTTACCAGATCATAAAATTAATAGTCAAGAAATATTTTATAACAACATTAAACTTTTTTAGCATGTCTAGGTATTACTACCTTCATAAAATGCATGTTCTCTGGAACCGTTTTACAGTTAAATAGATTCATGCGGGTATTAAAGGATTTATGGGAAAACTGCCCAAAATAATGTCTGCAGGATCCAAACTGTAACAAACCTCTAGTTAAAAGATATGGAATGCAAAAACTTTAGATATAAAGATATTTTTCTGTAACTCGTTCTGACATTTCTCTTGAATCAAATCAAACCATAATACTTAACTGCTTTTATGTACTGTCCCCTATTTAATAAAAATTTGGATAGAAATCTTATAATGGATTAGTGTTTCTTATACGGAAGTAGATTCTGTCCAAATCTACTCAATATTCTACATTCACTGCACATCAAGACTCCTTGGATATTCTTGGTGTGTCTGTTTACCTCTGAGTAAACATCACACATCACTTAGCCCACGTGACGAGTAAGCCACTACCTAGCTCATTGCTCAAAATCCAGTAGTTTCCCTGTGTCATTTGGGAAAATAATATTAGGAAAGTTGTTATTGCATTTTATTTTTATTATTGCAGTCTATAAAACTTTACAATTCCTCAGTATCACCTCTAGCTCACCATTTCTACCAGTGTTTCTTCCTCTCCCTCTGCTTTGCTGAACATTGCAAAGAGTATTTGCTGAATACTGGGAAAAAGAACAGTTCTTTCAAAGTACATACAAATACATAATTATTGCTGCTTTAAAAGCTAGTAGAGGTTGAACTCTACCTGTAGAAATGTTCTTCTACATTTCCTTTTTTTTTTCTCAGCTTCATTACTGAGCTGCAGCTTTTACCCATATGAAAAATGATGGTTTCCCTTGCAGCTGCAGTTCAGTCTGTTCCATAACCAGACCAGCAACTCAGACTGGAACAGCAAGTAGAAGCAAATTCTCCATATTAATAACTAGGAACAAACAACTCTTCTGTCACACAAAGAAATATTGCGTTTGGAAAATAGATCAGTAAAATTCAAATGCCAGATTTTTATGAATCACAGCCCTTAAATACAACATTTTGTTGAATCCCTGTGGTGCCATTCTTTCATAAAATAGGAAAGAGAATATTGAAGAAAAAGCTGTGCAAGTAAAGAAAGATCTACCTCATGTTGTCAGGAATCAATGTTTATTTTTAATGAAAACTGATTGTTAAAACTGCCATGTAGCTCCAGTAGTTCAAATTTTCATTATTCTCTTTAAATTTCCATACAGTTTGCACTCAGCAAACTAAAGTAGTTTACAGAGCTTGTATTGTTGCGAATAAAAACTTGAGAAAGACACATGCATAATATTATAAATTTTTTACAAATCATTACATTTGCTGTGAAGCTGTATTCAGAAAGGTTCTAATTACCTGATTTCAAATACTGTCAAAACATCCTGAGCTTAGATGGATAACAAATAAAGCTACTGAAGTGAACTATTGTCTAATACTAAAACCTCTTCAATCTTTGAAGCAACAGACAACCCCTCCAAAAGACACTTGTTACAAACAAACATCATTCTATTGCCAGGTCCTTGATGGTGCCTTTGACCATTTTGGGAGCAGGCTATATAAAAAGCAGAAAATGAGCCAGAAAGGAGATACATTTCTTGAGGCAACAGTAACCCCTACTGATTCCAGGTGGTCACCCCATTCTCACCTTAGTAGACCACTTAGTAATGTAAAGGTTTTTCTGGACTGCTGTGAATTGGCATCCTCTCTGCAGCATTCTTGGCGAGGATGTACAATTTGTTTAGTTTTATGCTGCTCATTCAACGTGATTTATTTAATAAAACTTCCGATCTGAATAACTAGTAAAATATTTGGAGTCTTCGAGGTTTTTTCCTAAATGAAAGGAATCTACTACCAGTGTTTAAAAATGCAATATCAAGTCCAACAGCATTTCTTGCTTGTTCTTCTTTCGATAGTAAATAACAGAAAACAGCTCTGTTGCCATCCCAGTACCATACCTGAGGGACTGCTAAAGACTGTGTAATTGCTAGGTCTACCAGAACAACATCTGGTTACTGCTGGTTATCCACCCATCTCCAGGAACAGAGGGCTCCATCATGCGTAACGGTTACTCGGGAAGACAAACACCATAACTCAGAACATCCCACACCCCCACTTCTTCACCCAGTTTTTACTGCTGAGTGTGACATCACATGGTACAAAACATCCCTTTGGCGAGTTGGGGTCACCTCTCCGAGCTGTGTCCCCTCCCAACCCAGTGCACCCCCAACCTGCTGCTGGTGAGTGGGGTGAAGAGCAGAAAAGGTCTTGGCTGAGTGAGCCCTGCTCAGCAATAATGGAACATCCCTGTGTGATCAACGCTGTTTCCAAAAACAAAACCAAAACACAGCCCCACACTAGCTACTGTGAAGAAAATTGACTCCATCCCACTGAAAGCCAATATAAAAATCCACACCGTCTCTGTTCCATGAGGGGTAGTGGTGCCAGAACAGTTTCAGCTGATAAGAACGCAATTCACTTAAAGAATCAATGCACAGTATCCTACACTTCCTTAGCTGTTTCCTGACAGTTCATAACAAAGCCTTTGTGAGTATGAAAGATAATACCTGGAGAGCTAGATGAATTTTATGGGGTTACAAAATATCTCACGATTTAACAACGCAGAAATAAGTTGCAGCTCTCAGATATCAGTGATGCCCTGAGTTACAACAACTGGGTGTCCCACTCCTTATAGAAATAGCCACTTGCAAGTCCTTTTAGAAAGAGTATGACAATTCACATTCAGACGCATCAGTCACAAAAAATTAATTTGATGTTTTTCTCTAACTAAACTGTTTGGGGCAACTGAACTAGAGGCTGTGGTTTCCTGAGAGAAACTGGTTGCCAGCAAGACTACCAATTCTAAACACATTATAAAACATATTCAAACATCAAGTCAATGCATCTTTACCTTCCTGTTCTTCATGCTGTCTCTAAAGAGTACCTCCTTAATCTGTATTTGGACTGATGAAGAAGGAAATTCTGGAATCAACATTCTTTGATATTGATCTTGTAACAGTTTTACACCTCTATTAATTACATTAGAACAATATAGGAGGTAATGTGCACTACAGTCTGTGAGAACATCTGTATACTACCATTTATAATCCACCTAGAAGTCAGAGCAACCTAGATAAGCTCAATAAACTTCAAACTAGAGAGAAATTATTACAAAGTCTGCTGACCTTCACAGTCATAAATCCTGTTTGGACAGGACCATGCCTACTTTGTAACACATCTGTCACGTGAAAACTCTACTGTGCAGCTTGGGGCCATTTATATCCCATCCCATTACTTCTGTAAATAATTTTTAGAATTTTACTGTAGACAAATATAAGGTCATCTTATTTTTAAAACAAAACACAGTTCAAAATACAGTTCCTCTTTGTAAAAGAGTAAGGATCTGTCTATATATATACACACCACTTACAATTAACTCCCTAACAGAACTGCTATCATTACCAGATAAGATGTACCTTTTCTTCCTCAGCTGCCTTACAGAGTGGTGTAGTTTTGCTTTATCTTTGATGTTGCAAGCTTTAAGGTTTTGGGTTGTTTTAATTTTCTGTGAACAAATAGAAGCTTCAGTCACTTTTCTAGCACCTTACACTAATGCAACTTAAAAGATTATGTTTATATTTTCTGATTTAGCTTATACATCCATCATCCTTAGTTCTGTGATGGTACAGATAGAATGGAGTTGGTCTAAATCTTGCCTAATATAGTGCCCAGAGCCATCACAAATTCAAAAGTAACCTTACTTTAAGTCCCACTTGTAAGACTCATCTCTGTTACAAGTAGGTTAAATTCAAATGTTTCACAATCAAATAAAAAAAAATACAACAAAACCATTCCCGTTTAAGAAGAGATGTAAAATGGAATAATCTAATTTGAAGTGGGTAAATCTGCCTGGAGGTACTTCATACTAGCACACAAGAAAACTACTCAAAAACTTATTTTAACTTTGCTTCTTTAAAAGTTTTTCACTAAATCTGGGGGCCAGTGCTACAGTCAGCACATTTTAATTTGATTGCAGAGACAAGTTCTAATTTTCTCAGTAATGGGACTGAACTTTGTCACTATAAAAATCTCTTTGGTGATCACAATTTTCTGAATGCTTAAAATAAGGCTTTCTTGTCGTAAACTTGTGTCCAAGACGATTACTAAAGAGGAAATGTTTTATAAAAATGTTGAATCCTTCCTGACCATTCACCTTAAATTCAGAAAATCTATTCGTTTAAAACTGACAGGTGCTTTAGACTATTTAGACGCATACTTTTTCCCCCCCCTCATCTTCTGGTACATAGCTCAATTATCTATAAAGCACATACAAACCAGGCTGTACACTTCCAGCTGCGAGACTTCTTAAAAGTTAATTTCATAGAATGCAGATAGCTGTTGCTCACAGATTATGCTATACATAACAGGACAGTACAGTTCTTGCTGGTGCCTTTTCTCATCTATACTTACTTTACATTTTCAAATGTGTCACAGGTACACCTGGAGCAGTGCACATTGGGAGCCAGTGAATGCCCATTTCGTAGTTACTGCATCATAAAACACCTGAGTCATATTTGCAAACAGGCACTAAAACTAAATCAAGATTGCAACTTCTGGACATCTCACAGTTGTGTGAGAAGCTGTTCAAAAAGGTCATAAACTGTGAACATAGTGAGGTTGTTGTTATCCTGAATTAAATAGCCAGTTGAAAAGGTCAAGGTTAGAGTGAAAGGAGAGCAAAAATATGTAATGAGGGTTTGCCTCATAGGAAAGAAGTTATGGCTTAGAAATAGTAGCTATCCCTCATCCGTTCTTATGACTCCAGAATTACCCAAGACATCAAACTATGTATTTTTCAACAACAGTGGAGAAGTCAATACTGATTCATGGCTGCTTCACTGCATCTCAAGAGTACAAACTGCCTGTCATTTAACTTTGCAATCCAACCTACAATATTTCTAAAGTAAAAAATGCAGAGCATAGACATCTGCTAAAAGAATATGCTGGGATACTACAATACAGAAAGAATTCTGGGCAGTTATGAAAGGCCTTCATTCTTGATTTCAAAGACAAGAATACACCTTAGTAGTAACTTGTTGTGCATTGTGCACTGAGTAATAGGCCAGCAAGTATTTTAATTTGCCTATTTAAGGGAATTTTCACGGAACACAATTTCTTCTTTATGAAAGACTGCAAGATGTTCTCAAACATACATTGATTGAAACACTCTTACTTAAGAGAGTAAATTTTAAAGTAGAATGAATCCCAGATTAGCAGGTGCTGACATGTAGTCTCAGATTGCCACTTAAACACTCATCAGAATGTGACTGCTCTCAGGAGCTCAATTTTTGCAATGAGTAACAGCTATTTATAGTCACCGAGCTATATTTGCCAGCTTAGGAGGCAGGAACCAGTGGGGGGTAAGCACAGCAACAGTAATAGCAGTGATAACAAGATAAATATTGGAAGAAGTGACAGTCATTCTGTTAGAGCAACTCAAGGACTGCGTTACAATCCTCCAAAAAAGTTAGCGTGTTCAACAGGAATGCACGGTTCCCTTCCCAAAGGCAATGCAGGTATCCAAACTTTAACCAAACACATTTCCAGACAGAGTAACTCCGTTAAAAATCTGGCCTTGTGCTTTTGAATTTGAACAGTTTAATAAAACTACCAGGACCTGTAGTCTTCACTCTATGTATGACCTTGCCTTTGTGTACACTGTTGTAGAGCCTTTGTCTGAAGCATTACATTTTGCCTTCAGGACATGAAAAAAATTCTACCAGTAGTTGACTCTGAAAGGCATTTTTTGAAGTACAGCATTGTTCACTCATAACCCTTTACTCATTTCTACACTATAACTCTTTTCCTCAACAGCCTGCTACAAATTTAGGACATATTCACTATGTGAACTGCTGGGCTCAAAGCCTATTGCAGAGCACACCAACATAGATTGCATTAGGGTTCTTCGTCATTATTAGGTGAAGATAAGAAAGGGGGTTTTTTTGGTGGCCTAAAATTAAAACTGCATAACTGGCAATCATCTTTCTTGAAAAAGTCAATCGGCATGTAAAACATTTTGCACATTCACAAAGGCTTTTGCACCGTTACCTTTTCTTGTAGATACGGTACCTGGTTTTGAGCAGGCACAAGATGACAGATAAAATTTCTGCCTTCTCATACTTGTAGAACTTCACAAAGGAGCCAGCTGTCCCTACTTTCCTAACGCTATATGCTGGATGTTGAAGTAAGAATAACTTGTGTACTTAGCTGGATACCTTTACAAGCACATTAATTGCATTGTTTTAAAATAAAATAATAGTTTTTTGGTTTGGATAGAATTTTAAGCTAAAATATAGCAAAACCACTCTTATGACAAAAATCAGAAAGTTAATATGGGAAATACATCTGTAAAACCAACAGGCAAGATTTTCTTGTGTAAGCCAGTTTAAATGAGCGTGGACACTGAAGCAGCTCTGTTTGACAGCTGCATTTTTGTGTATACCATTAACAGCTATTTTTCATGTGGATTTCAAAAGAATAATTAGGTCACTCAACAGTAATGGTAAATCCTCAAATTTGACAGATTCTTGTCAAAGTAAACACTATCTTGATTTTTTAATAAATTGAACGATTAAAGAATTGCAGCATTATTCTCTCCGATCTTGCCTCCTGCAAGGCTGAAATGTTCTTTCAGGTATACTTATGTTCCAAAAAGTCTACTTTCAGATCTTCCCAGGGCTCCACACAGGTGAGGCTTTTTGATCACAGCCTGCACAGAGACAGACCTAGATTCAGAATGGTTACAAGTAGACAGCAACATAACTATAGAAAACATATGTACATGATACTGTGGACTTTACTATTCAGATCTTTTGGGCAGAACCAGATCAAGAGTTTTCAGCAGTGCCTTGCTCCTCCTGCTGCCGCTAGGAGAGTCGATGAGCACTGCCCACTGCTCCTGCTGCCACCTGGGCAGCGTCTGGGAGAAGCCACCCACCAGCTCTGGTCAGTAGCTCAGGGTCAGGCTCTGTCCTCCGGCACCACCAGCAGCACCGGGACATGGGCAGGACACTGGCTCTTTGGGCAGGTTATACGGCTGGGAAATTCAGGTTCATTCTGCATAGACAAAGTCAGGTAGAGAACCATCATCCCCCCAGGCAGACTGCCACTCTTAGTAGCTATTACCTTTGTCTAACTCGTCCTTTTTTTAAAAAAAAATCTTACACTAGAAGCTGAGCTAAAGGTGTACATTTTGAGAGGTCACAGAATCCAGTTGTGAAAGGACCATGCATTCTACCTGCGTGATTAAAGCTGAAAGGGCCATGTGATTACATTTTGTGTTCACTGAAATCTTTAGAAGCCATCATTCCCAGCAAATGAGACAATACAAAGTGACCCTCTAGCCTCGTGATAGTATGACTTAATTTAACATTACCTTATTTTGTATTTTTTGATATAACTAGGCCACCAGTCTACCCCTTTTCCTTGGATGACTATACGAGACCTACATTTTTCCTAAATTCGTAGCAGCTTTTGAAAGAAAGACTTTCAGTGAAAGGAGTTAAACTGTCCATATTTTTTCCAATTATTTTTAGTAAATTCCTACTGTTCCAACATTAAATAAAATTTGGTATTAATGAATTTTGTCCATAGGAGGCCGACTGCATTTAGTATCACATTTTAAAAGTCACAAGCAAGCAAGTCCCTCCTTTAACCTCTCACTATCTTTTTCTCTTCTAATCAACATGTAAGTGATTGTTTCATTATGAAGCAACTATCTGGAGCACTAATTGTTTCTCAGGCTGCTGAAGTTACTATAGCTTTTTCTTTATTCCAAATATTCCAGCACACGGATTTTTTTTTCCCCTTTCATTCCCCTAGAAGAGTGGAAATCTGATATTCTGATAACTCTCCTGGAAGACTGAATGCAAGATTTTGGAAGGCTCTTCAACTATATGCAGTAACACTGAAACAGAACAGCTGAAGAGTTGCAGTATAGCTGTCTCTCGGCAGTAATCATTTATTCCAGCTGAATGCTATCAGCAATCATTTACTCTAACGGAATGCTAACTATCCTTTCGTGAGACACAGTGCCATTATCCTGCTACCTATTGCCTGCAGCAAAGTCAATACAGTGGTTCTAAAAATAATCATAATAATAACAAACCTTTCTTTTTTAAAAAATTACATGCTGCAAGCTAGTTTAAAGTTGTACATTTTGAGAGGACAGGGAATTTAGTATGTCAAGGGCTATGTACTCACATTCACGTCCTTCTGTTCTGTAAGATACTGAGCCTGAGTCAATAACCCTGAATTCAGCTCATTGGCCTGTATCCCTGACAAAATCCATAGCTTTACTACATTGCTACTTTCTGTAAATCTGCTTCTGAACCAAGAACTGACTCTGACATTGCTTTTTCCACATACTCTGGTTACAGTAGGAAGATTTACTCCCAAGGACAAGACTGCTATAAGCTACACCGATCTCTACTGTCTGCTTGGTTAGGAACCAAGATACCAAAGCTTAAATGCATGTGATCTATAACAATGCAGAGTCAGTTTTGGTTTCTTTTACCTTTTTTTTAAAAAAAAAAAAAAAAAAATCAGATATACATTTCCTTAGGTGAGTTTTCAGCTTTTAAGCAGCAAGTTCACCAGAATAAATATGTGAACTTCTCATGACTGTATCCATCCCACAGAGCATATTCTCAGTTTAAATTATGTACTTCATTACTCATTTTTAATCTCAAATTTCTGTCAATTCAGGAAATAATGAAATTATTGAACTATCTTGTAGTCACCATCATCACCCAAGAAGATTCAAATTAGAACTGTACTGTAAGAAGAGTCAAACAGACCAACAAAGCAAAGAAATCCTTTCACGTGAGTAAAGTAGGATTCGATATAACTGGTGATCCAACTTCCAGTCTGAGTCACAGGTGCTGTAGTGCAGGTATAATACATAAACAAGACCACCTATACATCCTGGTGCATTACAAGCGACTCTTAACTGACCATCTAATTTGCCAGGTAGAACAGGACTTTTCTGTCAGAAGACAGGCCACTGTGCTGTGCTCTGTGCTAAACACAAAGTTTAGCTTTTATTGGCCATACCAATTAATCTATTTCTGCTATTGCCAGTTATAAATCTAATTTGCATTCTGTATTACATGATTGAGAAATACATTTGTTCTTATGCCTTTCGAAAATCCAGTATGTTCCACATTGGGGTGGTGAATAGCTCGTTGCCTAGTTAACCATCCATGAGCAGTGACATTTGTCAACATTCCAGGCAGGCAGGCATGCCCGATTCAGGGCTGTTCAGAAAAGATTTGGAATAATACTAAGCAAATAAATGCAGCACTTCATAAAACATTAATATTTTTCATAAGCAACAGCAAGCATTACCACATAGAACAAAACAATGGGTTTAAAATTCCCACAGAGAGAAATGCAATACTAGTCTCATTTGCAAACTAAATGTGCTTTAGAGATTTGTCTTACAATGGTCGATAAAGTAAGAGGTTTGACAGGTGGCCAAGTTGGAGCAGCCTTTGTTCAAATTCTGTCTGACTGTGAGCCAGGTAGGGAATAGCCTGCTTCATGCATGAGCCCTTACTTGTAGGGGTTTTCCCTATAAACGTAAATTACTGGTCAATAACAGGAATAAGAGGTTCATAGTCAGGGATTCAGGTAAATATACTTGATAGTATGTTCTGATTTGAAAAGAAATGATGGCATCCCTTCCTTTTTGCTAGTTAAAGTAGTAACTTTTGTTAAACTGTAGCTTGATTAGCAATATCAGTTTAAAATCAGCTTCCTGAGAAGGGGAAAAAAGAGGATCAGTTAGAAAAAAACAGCTGTACCGTGTCACTGCAAACAGCAGCAACATAGCGTTCTTGTTAGTAAGTATACTTTTAATTTTATTTCTTGATGACCAGTCTTACATATAACAATATGGAATATGCAGAAGATGTGCAATTCCATCTCAAAGGACTTCATAACCTAAACTGAACAGACAATGGAGCTAAGATTTCTAATGGAGTAACTGAAAATCCAGAATACCCAAATGAGTATGACTGATACAGTCAGCTAAATACTAACGCTGCTCAGCATCTAATCTGAAGTGGTGCAGCATGCAGCAGGAAGGTTCTCTCAGATAGAAGAGGCAATACAGAAGAAAGAATTTCCAGTGATTATTTTACAAACAACCGATTCTGCCAAAACCCAGACAAGATACAGACGACCTGTGAGGCAGGAGATCTGCTACGTAGAAAAAAAAATATTAGAGGGAAACAATACAAGAAATGTAGTTGGTAATGTATTTTAATGTGCTTTTCAATGTAAGCAGCCAAATGGTGATGGGTAAGGCTGTGGCAACAAATTAACAGAAGAAAGTGGAATGACAATGCATTTAGACGTGTTAAAGCTGCTACCCTGGATTTGTGTTCTGGCTTTACTGCAATCTTTCTCATAGCCTTGAGCTGCTCCCCATCTACCCATGCTCTACTCCAAAAATAAAGGCAGTTGTTCTTTGCTATCCACAAGCTCCCACTGAAACGTAATGCTTTGTTTTGTTGTTTTATTCCTTTTAGATTCTTGAACTCTCTGGTAACATCCATCCAATAAGTCAAAAAATCTAGGGAACAATTTCACAACTGCAGCCAGTCTCCATTCCCCTCAGATTATCATAATTTAGGAAAAAAAAAATTTTTAAAAAAAGGGAAAAACCCCAACTTTTCTTTCATTACAAGTTTCTCACAGTTCCTCATTCCTTGATGGTTAGTAGACATACTCTGCGATAAACCACTACAAGAAAATTAACTGCCCTTCATTGGTTACAGCATCTGCATCTGAAAGGGAGTTGGATGTTTCTGTATAAAAAGGGTAAGGCTTTGGCATAGAGGGCTTGTTCTCCACTTCATGGTTTCAGTTTGGAGAAAGGAGTCCTATACAGCTTATATTTGAAGCAATGAGGAGAAAAGCATCTTTGTTTTTCAGTTCAGGTATGATCTTTAATCCTTCTATTTTATTTGTCCAAGCAAACATTGTGCAAAGCTGCAAAAAAGACAACTGGAAACAAGTAAATTTTAGAGAGTTTAGACTGCAGCCAAAATACAGTCGCAGAGCCACTAGAACCAGTACATTTTTCTGAAGAGCAGGTGGTAGTGTTCCTCTACGTCTAAGAGCATTATCATCAGGAAGTACTCCATGCCATAGATTTGCATAATACCTTTACGAATTCAGGCACTCTCCTCTATGTTCCTTATTATAAATTGTTAAAAACCATGAGTCATTTGCTCATCAACATTCATTTGTCAAGCACAGTGTCCTATTTACTTCTTTATGTCTGATAACTGATGATCTAAATGGTCAATAGCTGAGAAGAGGTATGGTGAATTGATAAACTAGTTGCTGTCCTGTTCATACGCATACCACCAGGCTGTCAGGCTACATTTCATACATGTTGTTTTTTTTAGGTCCTTATGTTTATTTACCATGAAGCTAATTCAGCACACATTCCAATCAATAGGCGTGATTTTGTCAAGGTCAGCAGGTTTCAGACTGTGGCCTAAATGCTCAAATTCTTGCCACTGTTTTCCTTATTAAAATCAGAGTTTAAATAGAAGCTCAGCATTTCAAACACTTGAGTCATGACCAATTCCATTCTCCTCAAGGGTGGATCATCCACATTTGCCATTGACTAGCACTGACTCATTCTGTACTTCTGTCATTCCTACTTTTTTTCCTCCTTGAAAACATTAACTGAATGTGAATATTGTTTAAGGTCGAGGTTTTTAATTCCAAGAACATCCTCATGAAGCTACAATCCACATTTTTATGTGGATTTTTTTTTCTTTTGCTTTATTTTGTCGTACTTGCTTTTATGGTTTAAATTTAAACTGATAAGTACCCCAAGCTTCTTCCTTCCTGCAGCTCATTTCTACAGTCACATGTCACTTAGCAACTGCTCCAGTTGCTAACACAATAGAGGTTTTGCCTAACAAAGACAAAAGTTGGTCCAGTATTCTTTGGCTATCTTAGATTTGTTGCAATCACTTGCAGCACCCTGTTCTCCGCTGTGTAGACACACTCAGCAGGGTCTAAATAATTTACATCAGTTTTAGTATCTTTTTTTTGCTATTCCTAGTCAGTTCTCCCTAACTGAAATCTTTGTTTCACATTTTAAAGTGCTTTGCAACACAAGTATCGCTTTCTCAGTATGCATACTAAAAGTCCAGTATGAGAACTAAGTTCAGTACAAAGCATTTCTAGCTTGGGTTTATTCAATTTGTTATCCAGTTGATATCTAGGTGATATAAATCCTTTCAAATCAGGTATGGTATCTTGCAGTATGAATTACTTTTACAGCCAGTGCAAGGTTATTCATTCTCATTTTTTTTAGCTTCTCGGATCTTGGACAAACATACTGTTAGCCTCACTTAATTTCTGATTCTAGGAACTCTGATATTAATATGAAAACTCACATATGGCAGTGGTATATATTCAGTGTATTGTGAATATTTTTTTAAACAGATAACTGACTAGAATTTATCTGAGGGGGCTGGAAATCAATATTTTGAGAAATAAAGGGGGCTAGGTTGGTTTGTTTGGGGTCCTTTTTTTTAAATAATTAGATGAAGAAAAACCAAAGAAAATGAAACAAAAAGGGTGACAAAGCATTATGCAGTGCATGACAATTTATATGAGCAGTTGGCAGGCAAGATTTTAATCAGAAGAATTAAAGAGATGGAGAATAGTTTATTCAACACTGCAAAAGAGACAAAGCTCAGCAATAATCACGTCAACTTTAGTGCAAAACTCCTTAACACAGTAGCTATTGTACCAGAAAGAACTCTTCAGCGTAGGGCTTCTGCAGCTTTTTTTTTTTTTAATTGGAAGTAGAATTTTAAAATCATTATGTAGCTCATATTAAATACAAAGTAGAATCCTATGATTTTTTTTTTTCACATAGAAATAATGGACACAGAAAGAAATTGAGATACTGTCTACTGGAGAGCATAAACCTCTACAATCAGGATATGCATACCACAGGCCAGAGACTCAGCTAGATCCGTATTTTCCCTTAGTTCCCCACCTTAATACAAGGAGTTGGCTGAATACACCTCGTAAGATGAGTAGTATCCTCCCTGACTATATGTCAGTATGCAGGCAGGAGGGCCCACATTCTTCATGCAAAGCTGTACTAACTGATAAGGATTTTTCTAACCACCACCACCCCCCAAAAATACCCCAGTCAAACCATTAAAAAATATCCTTTCAACTGCTCGCAAGCCAAAAAACAATCACTCTAGCTTTCATGAAAAACACTGTTCTCAGAAACTCTTCACAGAAAATTAAAATCCACTCTTCAGAGAAAATTAAAATCCACACTTCATAAAAAATACTCTCCATTTTGTACAGACGCAACTTATCTCCACCATCCCATTTTCTTTCTGCTTCTCCTCACAGGTCCCCCTGGAGTTAAGTGTTACCTACCACAGGTGCATCTTAATTTGACTCCAGCTATTCTAAGTGAGAGACATGGCACTCCCAATTTTAATAAACTTTTTGTCAGATCAAATTTACATCCACAAAATTTTACAAAATGTGATGCAAATCTCCTGGTTTTGGAAAGCCTCAGTAGCACGCCTCCGGCAGTAACTTATTTTTTCACCCACATATTTTAGTTCATGAAATATATTCTGGGTGAAAACTTTTAAAAGAGATTTGTTGAATAGAATCTTTACTTCTAGGCACCTCCCCAAAACTCTGCCTCCTGGCTTATTTCAGACAAATTGCCCTAGCATTTCTCTGTGATCTCTCTGAGATTTCCTGCAAGTTTCCTACCTGAGAGGCAGAGAGGTGTCAAAAAACAGTGACATCCCACTGGTGATGTTTAGCCTCCCACTTTATGACCGACTGTCTCTGTGGTACTTGTTCCTGTTCAAAACTGGAAACTTCCCTTCTTGCTCACATATTGTTTAATCACTTTTACTTGAGGCACACACACTAATCCAGTGAAGACATACAGGCATCAGAGGGGCAGCTGCCTAATTATTCAGGCAGTAGAAATCTGAAACGTGGAACCCAGAGCAATGTAATGAGTTACTGCTGGAGCATAGTGAAAAGGGCAGATACCTTGAGGACAGGGACACAAAGTGGAAGAGAATGTACAGTTACTTGTAAACACAATGAAATATGCAGTCCAAAAAAATAAATGTCAAAGTTACAGTGGCCTGAATTTACTATTACATGTTCTTGAAATAGGTAAAGCTAGAAGGCATATGCTAATCACACAGTGAGAGCCACATGCTAAGGCTAGAATGCGTCACTGCTATCACACAGGACTAACTGCTCAGAATTAAGTATGTAGTCTTGTAAGCACCGGCACAAAAAAAATCAGTTTTTCAACAATTTCTATCTTCTGACTGTCTTTCCAAAACTGAACTGTTCTAATGCTGTAGTGGGAATTACACATCAAACAGTCCACACACTGAAAATCCCATTCACAGCAGGTTTGATCACTCTTCGGGTCAAGGTTTATCAGTCAGCATTTTGCATGCTTCGTTGTTTTACCTAGCAAAGGCTATTTACAAAAATATTCATTATTTAAAACCTTTCATACTCGGATGCAGTTAGCCGGTTGTGTCACAATATCTGATATGGAAATACACGATACAAAAAATATACAGGCATGACCTGCTTCAGGAGCAAGAGTAACAAGGATCCTAGACCACCAGCAGCTGACAAAGCTCCTGAAGACTCCCAGTGCCACCCTCATTGAAAGTGATTTACTCCTGTGAACCATGGCTAAATTTATCACCTGTTTAATGGACAACTTCCTTGCCTGTAAAATAGCTGACAAACTTCACTATCAATCAGGATAATACTTAAAGTTTGATTTTGGATCTTATCAGTGCCCATCTTACAGATTATTTTTCTAGTCATACAGTTGATTTTTCCAAAAATTATTTTTATGCTGATTGTGATATCACCTTGAATTTCTTATTACAAAATTACTGGTTTTAAAAAAAAAAACAATAATTACACATTTATAGATCAATAAGTAATTAATTGCAGCTATAATTTAGGATCAAAGACTCCCCAAGCAGAAGTCATAAAAGTCACTAAAACATTCATTTTCATCAGATCATATTCTCACTCATAGTATGTAAGTTTGATGAAAGCTGCCATCACTCCAATCCTGCCTACACTGATACAAAAAGGAAGTACCAGAAATTTTCTAACTTAAAGTTACCCCACCCTCTGAATATTCATATTTATCTCTGAAATCTGTAATTTTTATGAGAAGTGTTATAATTTATTCTGCTCCTGCCATGTTTATCACAACATGGCAGATTCAGAGGAAGAATTTTTAATAGCTATCAAGAGACCATATTTTCATCGCTCATTTTACAGTCCAAATACACTTCCATCTATGGCTGACCAGTTGAACCAAAAAAAAAGGAAAGAGCTGCTACCTTCTTTTCCTGTACTGTTGTTTCAGAGCAGTTAAGCAAGTCTAATTCACCACAGTATAATCAAGTTTTTTTAATGACTCAGATCTCCTATTTACAACCTCAATGCCATAAATTAACAAAAATATTTTTCAAAATATTAAAATTAATCTTTTTTAAAAAGTTGATTATTCTTCTCAGCAACTTAAAACAAAATTGGCTAAAATATGCCAAAGCCTCAAGCTTCTAATTTTTCGAGGATACATTAACCTATAACAATATAAGTTGCACATTTGTAAAGAAGCCAAAAAAGGGTGGTACCCAAACTAGAAGCATACAAAAATGTGGACCTGCAAACATAGAGACAATTGCTTAAATGTTTGGCTCAATCCTTTTAGGCCGATCAATAGCAGATTCATTAAAAACTAAAGATTTGTCTCTAATGGAGCTAGACTTCATTCTAAAGAAATCATTGTAGCGCCATTTAAAACATAAAATGCATTTAGGAGAATTGTTCTGTATTCCCTTTGGTATTTAAAATTATTCCACTTCTACATCCAAGTGATTTATAGCTTTTGTAAATGTAGGGGAAGAGAGGCCACAAATCTAGATACTAATAAGCTTTTCCTTCTTCCTCTTTGATTGCCATTTCCTGGTTAGAGTTTCATTACTTCAGCAAACAAAAACTATTTTTATAAAAACACTGTCAAACTATTTACGTTAACAGGTAGACTAATTTTTTTCTTGTTAATAGGTCTTTATTTGACCTATAAAAATAACAGCACTGTGCATACACTGATATATTTTACATAAATCAGACTACTGAAAGTTTCTCCTGATAATTAAATGGAATAGCTTCCTAATTAAGCTTGACCTTCCCAGTCTCCAATAGAAATAATTGTCATTATTTAATAATCAAATGAAAACTATTTTAGTGTATACTAAATTTAGTATATACTAAAGAAAATATTACACACATAAATGTTGAAATTTTACAAAGAGAAATTTGAATAAGCAAATATAATTTACCTGCACCAAGTTTTTTTCCTTGAATATAAATTTGGTCTTTGTTAAAAACCTGACATTTCTTATTGGGATGAATGGCATTTGGCTTTTAATTTTTGAAATATCTTCCTGAATGTTCTCCAATGCAGTATATGTTTTAATTATATCTTATTAGCAGATAATTTTGCACTGCAGTCTAACTCATATTTATTAGTTTGATTGTTTCTGAGACTGTGATGCTTTCATTAAGTTTACAATTAATGCCATATATGATATAGGCTTGTAAGCTATGGAATTCTATTTAGTACTCTGCACTTTCCCTGAATCTTCAATTTGCTTTTCAGCCCTTAATTTTTACCCCTCAGAGGTAACCTGTATGTAAATCTCTCATTTTTCATGCTTCTATTCCTGTTTCCATGACCTCTACTGGTATTTGCCTTGTATTGCACCACATGCTTAGCTTACTGAATCAACTGACACTGTACAGGACACGGCAAACACACATTAGTCTTCTGTTATTGAGATTCTTTGTGTTAAAGGCTCTGCACACCACACATCCCTTTTACTCTAATTTTCCTTCATGAGATGGCAAAACTGACAGCACCTCGCTGTTCTTTGCCATTATTATTACCTGTCCCTCACCTAATTCTTAAGGCTTTTTAAACATATCAGCACTACATATTAATAAAAATGAACCCTTCCATACGTATCATCCTCACTCTTTTTACACTGGTGTAATTCAAAATTCCAATTCCTGCTTTCTAGCAGGTTTCTGAGAAACTAGCGATTACGTTCTGACCTCTCATTTCGAACTACTCAGACTTACTAAGCAAACATTAACGCTCCATTTTTAGTGAAAGCCCACGGCATTACTGTACTAGGGAGTAGGAAATCCTTGATAGTGTTTCAGCAGTGGTAAAGTAAACCACTGGAAAAAAAAAAGAGACAGGAAAAGGATCCTTTATACAACAGAGAAAGAATAGAAGAGACACTGCATGACCTTGAAGAAAAGCCAAAGAATTAGAGATGTAGGTTCTAAGACCTTGCCAGAAAATAACTTGAAATAAGAAAAAGAAACTGTTGTTGGCTGTGTGACTCCTGTTTTTAAGAAGGCAAGAACTGAGTGCTGTTCCTTTAAATGTCTATATGCCAGATCAATCATCTATTTACTCAGTATTAAATATCACTATTTTGAAAGAAGTTATTTCAACCTAACTGACAAGAAAATAAACCAAGGGTGTACAGGGAGATAGATGGCAGATACCGAAGAAACATGAATGGCTAGGTTAGGGATAAGAGAGGAGCGATTCATTGTAGAAAAGTAAGATCACGGGATAGCACCAGGGATATACATTTAGCTATAATACCCCCAAAATCAATTGAGATGGCCTAACTCTGTCTTGTTTAAAGCAGAGGAAATTCTTGCGACATATTTCTGAAAGGAAGTAACAATTACAGAATTCCAAGATATTGTTCTGTTTGCTTACTTAAATTTATAAAATCTAGTGGTCTAAAAACACCTAGTGTATCAAAAGGCTATTGAATAAAATTTCAGGAACATGAGGTTCTCTTCTATTACTCATGTGCTTTGGATGAGCCATTTCATTTCTTGGTGCTGTTCTCTACCCTGTTTCAAACCTGCCCCTGTGATTTCCAGTTGCCTGCTTTCTCACCTAAATTACAACATTTAGGGAAACTGCATCTTCCATTTGGCTGGTACCTCACCCTGAAACACACCAAATTTTTCCATGAGCTAAACTTGGGGGGAGCTAAAATACTGACTTTTTAAAAATCAAAATGAGGTTCTGTTGGAAAGCTACCAATTAGCTCCATCCACAAGTTGTAATTATCCATCCATATGCAATTCTCTTTTCGCTCACAGATTTTCTACAGGATCTCTTAAAACTCACTTCATGCAGACCACTTCTAAAATGGACAATAGCAATAGTGCTTTTTATTATTAAAACTCAATCTTGGTGACAGATCTGCCTTTCCATTAGGTGACTCCTCAGTATCTTGTCCAGTTGGATTTGGCAGTATTTAAGGCAATATGAAATAGTAATAATAATCAGCAGTTTGAAAATCAAATACATAAAGATTAAAGTAAGATACTAACAATCACTTACTACACCAAGAAAAATACAATCTCATTTGAAGGAATGGTTTGGCACTCCTCTAAGAGTAGTATATAAAGAATAAGCCCTATTTTAGTGCTTTAGTGTTTAGGTTACAAAGCCAATTTTGCTTTTTTAGTATAAGTGATAGTCTGAAAAAACTGCTGTATGATACTACAGGCTTTGGCATGTGAGATTTCCATCAGTTGAAATTAAAAAAAAGACATCTCAGTCATCGTGTACCAAGGTAACATTAGAAGTCAGACAAACATAATGAACCCAACAATAACCACAATAAAAATATAAACATTTTCAAGCATTCAGAAAGCTACTTGAAAACAAATCAAAGTTGCTGTTTTTGGATCTTTAGATTAGCCTTTTTTCTTGCTTGAATTCCAATTGCAGAATTTTCTACTCTGTTCTGCCATGTACACACACACATCTGTTATGTGTCTGCTAACATATGGTGTTTCACTAATTAACTGCTAGCTATCAGCTAGGCTCCTACTGCTCATATCAAATGTGAGTAACCTCCAGAATGTTTCACAATAATGATCATTTCACAGATTCACTGCAGTATCCACTCTATGGTCAGAAAGCAGTTTTCCACAAGAGAAATGCAGTAAGTATGCCATCATTTAAAATCTGGGTCTGTTGTTTCAATATTGCAGGTTCACTGCTACATAACTGGAAAACACCAGAAAAAGCGCATGCTAATAAATACCTGCAGATGGAAAAGTTGTAGAAGTTCAGTAACCTGATTCCTCTGATGAAAGCAAAAGTATGGACAACACTGGGACAAATCAAGTCCAATAAACTCAAGACAGCTTTTTAAAAGGGATATGGCTTAGTACTCTGGTTCTTTTTTTTCCCCTAGTAAATCAGCTACTGAAATGCCCATATTTGATTTATCATTAGACATAAAAGTTATTTCTGCATAAGCTTTTAGGTATTGTACAATGTCAAGTGGTTCTTCCAGTTCTCAATGTGAACTAGATTTGGGGGTGACGGAGTAACCCCCTTTTGCTAGTGGTTCACCTTACTGAGCAGAAGTTCCAGAGTCACTTGCTAAGCGACATTGCTGGGAACTCCTGCAATGGAGCACAAATATCATATCCCTGTCAAACGCGACATTAGTGTACTGGAGGAAGCATGGCCCTCTTCATACCTTCTCAGCCGTGCATTTTTCAAATGAAGGCACAGGTACAATAGTAACAGCTTGAAACACTAGTGAGGGGAAGAAGCAGTTGTGATGCCAGTGAATGGAGTCCACAAGTGAAAGTCTTGTTTCCTAACATATGTTTTGATGAACATATCATATGTGACTCTTGCTTAGGTGTTCATGGGACTTGAGGGCAATATAACTTCTTCTGAATTGACCTTATAGGTGGTACTTTGTACTAGTAGCCTAAGAAAGGGTCCATGCATATGTCCAGGTATCTGCAGACCCGTGCACACGTGCCAGGATCTGCAGAGGCCAGCTATCTCATTTTATTCAGGTTTGTTTCAACATCAGACATCAAGTAAACCTACAGCTTCACCAAGATTTAAATTAACTTTTGCAGCTCTGTCTAACATATAGAATGATCTGTTTGAAACTGAGCAGGCAATACAGGGTTTATCTTTTTATATCAAAACATTTCAGACATTGGACCAAGTAGCCACTGACAGAAAAAGAAAAGCAACATATTGCCTTGATAAGGGTTATCAGTAGCATATCAAGAAACATAAGGTACTAAAGTCTGTCAAGCCATTATTCTATCTAATACCACAGATTGGTATGAAGTAAAAGAAAAAATCCAGAAGTACTTCAAAGGAAAACATATACAGAGTTTTAATAAGCAAATTAAAAAATTACTTGGTAAGAAAGAATCTTCCTGCCTGTATCAAGTCTTTGTACTGCTCAATCACAGGAAGCGTGGTATCCCAGACTTGAAGGGCAGTGAATGGTAGGAAGTCACGGTCACAGTATTGACACATTACAGAACTATAAATCCATGTGTTGGGATAATCCAACCCAAAAAGTACATCTGCAGATACTGACACTGGCATTATAGAGGGACTTCAGAGTCCAGAACTGCATAAAACTTGCCAGTCACAGGGTCAAAATAGAAAGACATTCCAAAAGTGAGAAAAATTCCAAGATTAAGCTTCCAAAATTGAAGGATTTTTGTCACTAGGGAAATATCATATTTGTCATGAGAAAAACTACTCAGTTCTACTGTCTGCTCCACAACATCTCGCTGACTTGGTTAGAAAGTTAAACCGTGAAAAAGATTTGGCACTATTTTTTAATATAAAATATTTTTTACTGTGCAAAACAGTCTTTGTATCTATATCTCCTTATGACAAATTCTAGCTAAATATAAATTTCACCTACTCGCAATTGAAGGTTTTATTAATAGAAGCATTAACATGACTTTAATTGTAGCATAAAGGTTATAATTACGAATATTTTATGACTAAACAGTTTTCAGAGGGATAATGAAATAACCAAAACTATTATTTAATGAAGAG
>NW_010117791.1:0-24242 GCF_000699245.1 Pterocles gutturalis
CTTGGGTAGGCAGGGAGGAAAAAGGCGCTTAGCAGGATAGGTCTTAGTGTAGGCACAACGGGTGGGCGAGATGCCGGATGTGGTGGGGGGAGGGATGTAGTGTTAGAAGGAGCGTGGTTTTGCAGAGCAGAAGCGCAGGCTTGGATCTAGGCGCAGGAGTCTTGAAGCTTGAATAGATCAGGGACTGCCAGTCTTTTTGCCCTTACGATGTCTATAGCAAAACCCTTGCGGGGGGAGAATGAAGCTATAAATTCATAAACTTTTCTTTTTGGAAACACTTTTAGTGAGAGCTTCTGCCCAGTTGTGCATCTGTAATTCTTTACAGAGCTAGGGACCTAAACTGGGTTACTCTGAGTGCACGCTTCTCTTGTTTGGTTCGTTCCTTAGCCTCACAGTTTTATTGGTGCAACTAAATTAGCAAGGCATGAATGATTAATGAAGTGATGATGTTCTAGGGCTACTAAGCTAATAGTGTTGTTGAAAAAATTATCTTCTTAAATTGTACGTCAAAAGTTACATGACAATTACCAGAAAACTGCTTTAGACAGTGGCACATTTAGCGCTGTGGTCCAGAGATGGCAGTAGTTTACTAAGGCTCCTGTGGAACAAATGTGTTTGGGTGAAACAGGCTGCTGAGCCTTTGCAGTGTCTTGTTGATGTCAGCCTAAGTCTGTGGGCCATTTTCTTCTCATAGTTTGTGTTTACTGCTCAGCAGTCCTTGGTGCTGCTGATATAAAAAAAATAAATGGTCCTACCATGAAAGTTGATAGAGAATTGTGCACAGCTCAGGGGCTGTAGTTCAGATATTCTTATATGTGTTTTCTTGTTGTGGAAGAATTCCGGACAAGGGAATGTTCATGTAGGGTCTTAAATCATATTTTTGACAGTTATTTCTCAGATGAAAGCTACAGTTTTAGCTTTAAAAACTAGCACCATGCTATTAACAACCTTTTTCAGTCAGTTTGATCATTTCAGTGACAGAATCATGTTTTATCACTTTTATCTTTTCACAACTGATATGCCTGAAATGACAGGTAGATTCTAATCCTTTAATCTGTCAAAAGAGCTGTTAATTAGAGTGGGTCAATCCATTTTATTAGTGTAAAATGGAAAAGAGTATGCCTTTCTGTGTGCTACTGACCCTTAATTTGTTTTTCTGCAGTTTTTTCTGCATACAGTTTTAGAAGGAAATGCAGCATAACCTTTAGATCCTGTGTTGCGTTTGTGAAATAGACATCTTAAAAAAGTAGAGAAACAATGCAGTCAGATGTTAGAGTAGTAATTGCTGCAGGTTTTCTTCTTGGATTTGTCCTTATTTTTTAATATATTCATTGTCTCCTTTATGAGAGGAGGAAGCAAATTCCTTTACTTGCTGACAGAATCAAAATTTAGCAATGTAATGTTTTTTGCTTTTTGTTTCTCTGTTTGCTCATAAGACCCATAAGTTCTTTTTGTAGTAGCTTATGCCTTTTAGTGAAGTATCTGATCCCTGAGATGATGTGTAGTTTAATCCACAGTTTAGAAATGCCTACCTAGGCAAAGATTTTTCTCTGATTTATACCTTGGAGATTTTTGTTGATGAAATGGGTGTTGCAGGTAGCTAGAGAAGTATGTAACTAATGCTATAGGTACTTCTGTAGTACAAGAGATGGCATATTTGCCTTGCAAAGTTTGGCCTTTTGGAGTAATTTTTCTTCTTTTAATAGACAACATGGCAAGCCCGGGTAAAGATAACTTCAGAATGAAAAGCTACAAGAATAATGCACTTAATCCCCAAGAAATGCGCAGACGAAGAGAGGAGGAAGGAATCCAACTTCGGAAACAGAAAAGGGAAGAACAGGTAAGTATCGTGGTGAGTTGTTAAGTGCTTGTGAAGCTAAATTCAGATATGTGAAAGGACTTGAGCAGACTCCTCCTGTGGAGCAGAATCCAGAGTGCCAGGTTGAGTGTCTGTTTTCTCTGCATTCTTGGGGAGCACAGGGCACTTCTTGACAGGATCGTAGAACAAAACAGTGAACAGAAGCCCTCTTAAGTCACTAGGACACACAGAGGAGAGACCCATGTCTTAAATTGAACCCTTCATCTAGGTTTAAACAGGTAAGACTGTGCTGAAAGGATACTCTTATTTCCAATAAGGATCATAAACCTTGCATTCTCTTCTAGAGTTTGGAACAAAGTTATGCTGTTAGGAGGGAGAAGATTATTTTTGTCTTTGAAGCCATATATCGAATTGCCCAAGAGCTTTTCTCCAGTAACTTAGTAAAGTGGCTACCAATTAGTGTGCTGAAACACAAACACGTTTATGATTTTAGCCTGTAAACTAAAAAAGGAGAAAGTAGCTTGTAAAATAAGGTTTCCTGCTTAAAAATAAATGCTAATTATGAGGCAGAAAAGACTAAAAATAAAAAGATCTGTATCTCTTTTTTTCTTACAATTGGAAAAATTTATGTATCTTTGCTAATTAAAAAGAACTTCAATTTTTAAGTGTCTTTCTGAAGTGATCCAGGGCAGTTTATCAAGATACAGATATAGTACTGTTTTCCTCCTTTATGTTTTTTGAACTTTCATGTAGAATTCCATTTTCATGGTTGAATAGGAAGGTGAGCATGATGAAATACGATCACTAGTATTGGTGAAGGCATTTCTTCAAGTGCATAAGTACCCACTCTATGGTATGTTCTAATGTTTCCCAAAAATTTCTTCTTTGTGTAGCTGTTCAAACGTCGAAATGTTGCTCTTCCGGGAAATGAAGAATCTATGATAGAAAGTCCAATTCAGGATCCTGATGTCAGCTCTACTGTACCTATTCCAGAGGTAATTACTTCAGAGTGTGTTTAGAATGTTATCTGTTAATGTACATAGTACTAGACATAAGAAATCCTCCTTTTATTTTTAGGAAGAAGTTATTACAGTAGATATGGTGCAGATGATTTTCTCGGATGATCCTGATCAGCAGCTCACAGCAACTCAGAAATTCAGAAAATTGCTGTCTAAAGGTACATAAATGTTGCTTGATTTTTTCTTTTTTTTTTTTTTTTTTTAGTTCCTTTGGTGTTGTTGTGAATTTTATCATGGAGAGCCAGTTAACCTTTAGTTTTGTTTTACTTTAAAATAGAGCTTGCTGAAACTTCTAGTTTTGTTTATAGGGAAACCGTGCCAAATCTGTTCCAACCTAATAGCTAAATACAGAAGGCTTCATTATTCTAATGTTAAGTCCTTCAGACAAAGTAACAAAAGCAAGGGTGTTTTGATTGAAGTGTCCAGGGCAGTAACGAACTGCACACTAACATCACAGTATGTGTTGCAGTGATTCATTTTCTGATCCTTCTTCTGTATTTGAGGAGAGAAAAATTACATGGCTGCCAAAGAGCAATTTTAACTTGTTTTTGTTGAGACTGTGAGACATGCAGTCTTAAATTAGTGCTGGTATTTGTGTAGCATGATAGGTAAAGGTATACTTAGTCATATAAAATAGTATCTAATCATAGTTGCTCTTCCACTGATCTGAACTACTGATTGAGGGAACAGTGTTTTGTGATGAGTTAATAACATGCCAATGGATAATAGTATGTTTTACTATTATTATGCATAATAGAGTGTTTACTAAATTGTAGCACTTTATGGAGATCATCCTGCAGTCTTCTAAAGTCAAACTTTAGCTCCTTCATTTGAGTTCAAAATGACTGAACACTAAAAATTATGAGAAGAAGTGAGAATCATATTTATGTTTTCTGTCATACTGAAAATGTAATTTATTTGGTCTTTTTTGTTAGACTTATATAAATATTTGTTTTTATCCCGTAGAGCCTAATCCACCTATAGATGAAGTAATACAAAAACCAGGAGTAGTACAAAGATTTGTGAAGTTTCTGGAGAGGAGTGAGAATTACACACTGCAAGTGAGTTTGGCTGATACTGACTGGCGGTTTGGAATGGGATTAGAACACCCTCCTCCCCAACCAGCTTTGGAAAGCATGTGCTTATTTTTTTTAATAAAGAAATTTCATTTTTAACCACTGAAGCAGTAAATTTTAGCTGTCTAAAATGTCAGTTATTGCCACTGAAATCATGACTTGACTCTTGTGAATTTCATAGTAGTCTTTAGGATTGTGTATTCAGCTGGTCAGATACTTGGTTGTTGAAGGCAGAATGTGTTCAAGAGAGTTTCCAGAATGGTATATTAAGATCATCAGCACTGATATGTGAGCAGAATCTGTTTTGTTTGTGTTGAGTATATTGTAGTACTTTTCAGTTGAAATCTTAGAAAAGAAGAAAAAAAAATACAGGAAACTGAAAGGCTTGTATGAAACCCTTTTAGAAAATCTTTGACAAAATGTATAACTAATGGTAGGAGTAACTGGTTCTGTCTACTTGTGGTAGCCCCTGGAATGGCACTTAGGCCTTGTGTACATTCGTACTGGAAGGAATGACTTAATATAAGGAGGTGGTATTTGTACTGGTTCATAGAGATTTGAAACCTTACAGTTAATGCTGCAAGCCAAAACCTAAAAATTATTTAGATACTGAAGGAGCTTATTAAATAGTGTTTTTGTCAGTGCTAATTATTTTATTGCATAGAAAGTCCAATAATAGTAATAATTGCATTTCAGTGGAAAGGAAAAAAAGTGGGAAAATGAACCCCTGCAATTCTCATGTCAAACTGTTTTTCATTAATTTAAGCTGAATGGTTTAACATGGTCTTTGTGCTCAACAGTTTGAAGCAGCTTGGGCTTTGACAAACATAGCATCTGGAACTTTTCTACACACCAAAGTTGTAATTGAAACTGGAGCTGTTCCAATTTTTATTAAGTTGCTTAGTTCAGAACATGAAGACGTACAGGAGCAGGTAACTGTTTTCTTGGGTTGTTTTATAAATACTTAAAATTCATTTATTAATGTCTTCTTGGGGTTATGTGTGTAGTTAGAGAGGTTTTGACCCCCATTGGCCTACTAGCGCATTTATCTGGCTCCAGGAAGATAGAACTTTACCTTCGGTGTATTTTTTCCCTCATGGTTTTTTTTTTCCTCCAATTCTTTCAAGTTTCTTTGAACTTGTTTTTTATTTTATATTATTGAGTGATTTGAAGCAAGCGCCTCATTTCTATTATGGCATTTACAGATGGATAGGATCTAAAACACCATAGTAGAAAGAACACAGTAGAAAACAAGGTAGATTTTTTCTTTTTCCCCTAAGTTACCTTGTAGCTTTATTGCCTATATCCTTTTGCTTTTTCATCTTATTGTGTTACAGTCTTCATTAACATTCTCCTGAATTTTGGGTTTTTTTGTTTGAGAGGCTGTAATTTATTTAGCATGTTTGAAAGTTCATTATTTAATTTTTTTATTCCTTGTACCTTGTTTGCAACCTTGAGACAGTGTTGTTGAATCTATTACACATAGTGAGCAAATGTAACTGTGGAAACCTGTGTGTATCCTTTTTATTGAAAAGCATACAGATTGATATATTTTCTTAACAGAAGACTTTCTTGCCTTGAAAGGATGACTTCAAGTGTAGGTAATTGACTTTGTGTGAGTTCACCAAAAATGCAATACAAAAATCAGTAGTCTGAAATTTTATATTTGGAAAGATACTGCTTTTTTTTCTTCTGTAATGTTGCTGTAAAAAATAGATGATCTATAAAAGTTGTTTTGCAAGCATGTATAAATTCGCTTGGATGCTTTGCTTTTTAAGGCAGTGTGGGCTCTTGGTAACATCGCTGGTGATAATGCAGAATGCAGAGACTTTGTTTTAAACTGTGGAATATTACCACCCCTCTTGGAGTAAGTATTGTAAATTAATACTATAACTATAGTGTACAGGCATAGATAACTGTAAACTTAAAATTTATTTGAAAAGAATATAAGCTTTTTTGCTAAGTTGAGGCTATTTCTTTTCTTATTATATTGCTAAGTTTTGGATTACCTGAGCTTCAGGCATATCTTTGATTAGTCCATGACTGGAAGCTTTCCAATATTTGGAAAAGGAGAGAAGTATTATTTCACAGGTATGAAATTTCTGTATTGTGCAGAACTTTGTGTTGCCCGAGTTCTAGTTATGTAGGGTAGGAGAGATGATTTAATTCACACATGTATTTGCGTGGTTCCAACTGTCTGGGCCGTAGGCTGGTTTCCCCACCTTTGTCCGGTAGCTCCAAGCTCCGGTCTTGCTGTCTATCCATTTCCTTGTTGAGACAAGATAAGAGTAGCTGTTACATGAGCTGTGTTCCACCAGATTTCTCTTCACTAAGACTATCATTGCATCATTTACTATGTGCTTACAACAGGATGTAAGGTAGCTTCATCACAGGGAAAAAACTTACACAGTACGAATTTTGCTAAAATTATTGCTTAAAATAATAATGTATCAAAACATTTGTAAATTAGAGTAAAATAATAGAGAACAATGTGATTACATTCCCAGAGGATTTAAAGGATTAACATTTTTAGGCATTTTGATATGTATCTGAAAGTTAACCTGATTTTTCAGATGTTGAATCTTTCACATTCTGTTCAGCAAAAACAGTACTGCATTATTTTTTTTAGAAGATCTTTTAAGTTCTAACTTCTTATCTAACTATTTTTTTAATTATTAACTGCATTCTCTGAGTGGAAACATCAGAGTTAATTCAAGGGGGGGTTGCATCTGCTTGCCACTTCTGAAGACCCTCAGAAACAATTAGTTGGAAGGATTTTTTTGTACGAACAGTGGTTTATTTTATATGCATATACTTGATTTAGGAATGAGATGTCCACACAAAATAATCTGTTCCGATTCAGTTGATTCTAAGAAAATAGCATGTAAGCTATGAAGAAAAATAAATTGAAACTAGTGCCCGATAACAGGATTGCTTTTTCTGATTTAAGGTACTGTTGGTAATAATAGACATTAAAAGATTTAATAAGAAATTATCATTTTTTCAATTGTTGTCCCTCTTTGACAGACTGTTAACAAGTTCAGGTCGTCTTACAACAACCAGAAATGCAGTCTGGGCTCTCTCAAATCTCTGTAGAGGAAAGAACCCACCTCCAGACTTCAGTAAGGTATAATAAAGTATTCGTTTTGAGAAATCGTATGAAGAAGGCTTATGTTTGTAACGTGTTGTAATGCACAGCATCTTTGAAACTGGAGATAGATTCAATTTTATCTTTTTAATGTAATCACACACTCTTGTCCATCTGTTGTATCTGCACGAAATAAATTACTTAAACTTGAGATTGTAGTTTGTCATATGCAAGTAGTTATTCACTGGTATGAAATGATGGACAAATAATACATTCAGCACTAAACCCCTTGGGGCTGTGTTTTCTCCAGGTCTGTTTTAGAGGATGTGAGTTAAGAGTGAAGATTTTAAAAATTTGATAATTTTTTATTTTATGATTGCAAGCATCTGCTGCAGGCATAAAATGTTGAGTTTTCTGCTCTGTCAGAGGCAGTTGAATCAGACGATGATGACAGGTGATTTTCCTGTATGCTCTCTCCTTCACTTCGTCCTCCCTCTGATATGTGGTTGTGAAGACTCTTAAGATTGTAGAGACTAGTATGAGTATTAGCTCCTTATTTTCAGTATGAAATTAGTTTCTGATAAGGTTCAGTTCCATCTTTTAATGTAATTAACATTGGATATTCTGGTACAAGAGACTGAGGTTAAATGATCGTTAAAGATAATCTGGAGAGAATTTACATATGTTGAACTTGCCTCATGGAGTAGTAATTACTGTTGTTGCTGTCTAATAGTTCTTGGAGAGATATTAACAAAAAGGGACAATCTATCACCTCGCAATTGTTCTGCCTGAGTTATATCCTTCAGTAGTGTTTTGTTCTAATAGTAAATAAACAACAAGATTTCTTGCTTCTTAAACACTTCTAACTTCAGTGGAAAAGGATTCCCTGTAGGCAGCTGCTAATAAGAATAGCTCCTTTGCTTTTTGCCCTTTGCAGTAGCACCGGTTGGACATGTAAAGGAGGCTGAATTGCATAAGTGATGCAAGATAAAAATTAAGTTCTATGAAGAGTATGAAATTCCCAAGCTGTATAGGTGAAACCTGTCAGCTTCCAAGTGGTATTAAGATGCTCTAGTTCACTTGGCTCTGTCTGTGTGGAACTTGAAGGAGATTAAGGCCAGACACTGCAGTTCCAGTGAGAACTGAAGTAAGCCATTGCTTGTTTGATTTGCTTCAGTGAATGTTAAGTCCTCTGTGAATTGCTCTGAGTTTTTGTGGTAAAGGAATTGTAAATTGGTTATTACAAATAACCTCCAATAAGTCCTACAAAGGCAACAATATAAAAAAATGTTATTACTTTGAAATTTTGTTCCCTGAGTGATTCAGACAAGCATCAGTAATTCCTGAACATCTGGTTACCTGTAAAAGCAGATGTTTTTTGTTTAAGCTGAATAATTATATAGCTAGTATAGTATCTTTACATAAATAGGTTGGGAATCAGAATTTATCCAATTTGCCAGTTTGAATTTGAGATCTAGTTTAATCAGGAAGTGTTCCACCTAGGTCCTGATTCATTAGTGAACTCATGTGCTTTGACAGTAAATAATTTTGCATCTTTATGCCTTTGCAGAATCTGAAACCTGAAAAATACAGAACGCCTAATTTTTTGTAATATTTTTCTTTAACCTAGGTTGCTCCTTGCTTAAATGTTTTGTCAAGACTCTTGTTTAGCAGTGACCCGGATGTATTAGCAGATGCTTGCTGGGCCCTCTCTTACCTTTCAGATGGTCCCAATGATAAAATTCAAGCTGTTATTGATTCTGGAGTGTGTCGAAGATTGGTAGAGCTTCTGATGTAAGTCTTTTCTTCAGCAAATAAATATCTTACAGTACTGTTAATATTCATTAATTCAGACTGAGAGGTTTTTTTCTCACCTCAAGTCTGGATTTATTTTGTGAGAAGTGGTGAACATAAATTCAGTATGAAACCTTCCAAGTTGCTTGACAGGTTGTTTGGCTCTTGAGTTTGACTGTGAAAAAGGTTTTCCCAAAGTATTCCGTTATATTCTTTAAATGAAATCCTACATTAAAATTTACATGGAGGAATAGAAAGGTGAAGACTGCAGACCAGTAAATTGAATTGTAAATTAATCTCTCAGGGATTATTTTATTTTATTTTATTGCTTTTCTAGGAGAGGTTGTTGTAATACAGACACGACAGTTCTTGGACTCTCAAAGTCTGGAGGCAGGCTTGTACCACTTTTGAATTGTTCCAGTATATTTGTTTTATGGTTCACTATTTTCCTAGAAAGGGAGACTAAATCCCTGTTTTCACATGGGGACTGCGGAGTAGGTCACAGAATCACAGAATGTTAGAGATTGGAAGGGACCTTGAAAGATCATCTAGTCCAATCTCCCTGCCGGAGCAGGAACACCTAGATCAGATCACACAGGTCTGGGATAGTAGTTCTCAGCACTGACAGCTCAGCACAGTTCCTTGTGAAAAGCTCATTTGTATGGCTGTCAGGAAAGGGTGAGGTTGCTTTTTCTCCTATAGATGCTCCAGAACAACTGAGTCGCTTCCCTTCCTCCACACCTCAGACAGTTGAATATGGGCTTCATATACGGGCTTCTAGGGTTATTGACTTAAGGGGAAAGTTGTCTTACAAGGGGGGCTGCTAAATTTTAGTATACAGTTAGTAACACCCCTTTTGTTTCTGTGGCTACTGAATGATGTAGGTTCCAATGTTGTGTTCAATAATACTTGAGGTGGGTGAAATGCATCTACTTGGGCAGATTGACTGCGCTGAGTTGTGTTGTTCCATAGAGATGCCTTTTCCTTGATTCAGCAATTCGTTTTTGGGCTTGCAGGTGTCAAATTTGTCTAAGTAGGGGGAGAGTGTACGAAGTAATGCAATGTTTTCAGTAATTAAAAATTTAGCGTTAAGGAAACCACTTTTCACTTAAAATGCAAAATTATACTTTAACACTTGGTAATATCAAGCGATTTAATATTTGTCTCCAGGCATAATGATTACAAGGTGGTATCCCCTGCATTAAGAGCAGTTGGAAATATTGTTACTGGGGATGATATCCAAACACAGGTAAGACTAGTTGATTTAAGATAAATTAATTGGCAGGTAAAAAAACGATTACAGAATTTTGTAAAAATTAATTGTGATAAAATACGTGTCCAGTACAGGTATCTGCATGTTGCAGTGAAAGAGGCTCTGTACAAATCTATATTGCTAATTTGACAGTTTGGGCTGCTATTTTAAACATGAAATTACTGCAAGAGATAACATTTTCTTACAGCAATGTAGCAGATTGCTTTAGTCATGTATGGTAACTTGAATGTTGCTTCTGGTTCAGGATGGAAGTAACTCTCTCGCCTCCCTTAGTGGAGGTTCAGTTATTTATTATTCCCTTTTTTTAAGTCTTCAAATACAGTCAAAGTTTTCACTTGTAAGCAATGTTCATACTTGACTTGTCCATGAATTTGTATGTGATGGTCTTTCTGATGTGATTTGTTCTAAATATTTATCTTTTAATTTTAGATAATGGAAATTAGCTTGAAGCAATGCAGGAAATACTAAGGTCCTGCTTTACAGAAAATGTGTCTAGAAGGCTGATAGAACTAGTGTAAAGGGAAGGAAATTAGTTAATTATGTAATGTGTTGTGAGCTCTATAGGAGAGGATTTCGCTAAGGAATTAAGTAGAAAACATCTATCTTTTCAAAAACAAATGAACAAGTAACTATTCCAATTAGATTTACACTTTCAGTTATTCTCAGTTATTCATAGTCTAGCTTTAAGCTACCTTAAGATGTCTTGCCATCTTTAGTCTTCTGGTCTGAACTTAATTGAGGGCAGATTCTTTCAAATTGCAGTGTCAATGAAGAGGCAATACAGCAGCACTGAACACTTTAATTTTGCAGGATGTTATCTATGATACTTCATGTAATACATGTTGCAAAATCTGCTTCTTTTGAAGTTATCTGTAAAGTGCTTTTATATGTATGTATGTATATTGCACGAGCCAATATATATGTATGTATGTTATACAAACCAATTTTAAACTCTCAAATTATTTTAGGTGATTCTAAACTGCTCTGCATTACCCTGTCTCTTGCACTTGCTTAGTAGTCCCAAGGAATCTATCCGAAAGGAAGCATGCTGGACTGTTTCTAATATTACTGCAGGAAACAGAGCTCAGATTCAGGTAAAGTCTGTATGTTTGTTATTTGGTTAGTTTTGTTTCATTTTACTAGTTCACTTGCTTTTCCTTCACAAGGAGAAATAAGTAGATGCTACATGAACTCTGCATTATTTGTTTTAGTCCTAACTGTCTGTAATTTTACCTAACTTAAATGTTTTCTTCTAAATTTTGAAAGGTTACTTTGAATAATTTTATAAAATAATACTTTAAAAATAGCTGTCGTAATTAGTAGTAGAGAAACTGATTCATTTATCTCAAAACTGTTTTGGTTGGTGCTTATAAAACAAATGAAAGGATACTTAAAATATTCTCTTAGATCTGGTATCATCAGTTGTTGTTCTTCCCTGTGAGAGCATCATCTACTGGTATATTCTTTTTCATTCTGTTCTGCATTGTAAAATACATGTTAAAGTAATAAGCAATTTTTCTTTTAAAAAAAAAGTTGAAACAAAACATCTTGCACAAATTAGTCCAGTGAAAAGTAGATAATTTTACCAATTTGGAAATGTTGAACTTTTTGCTTGGATAAAAAACCTGCGTGATGTCATCAATACTGAGTTGTATTCTTGTGGAAACTACTAAATTCTGACTATTGCTCCAGGTGTCTGGAGTTACCTGGAAAAAGGTTCTTTTTGACAAAAAAATGAGAATTCTGAATCAGAATACATGTTTCAATATTTTTTTTTCCCCCCTATGCTTCAATTGGGGATTAAAGTGTTACTTCATTATGTCATTTAAGATATATAATGTAGCTTCTAATTATAGATATAGTCTTTCTATGGAGACTGCAAACCTGAATAAAATGGACAAAGTGAAGTTTCGTTGTGAGGCTTGATCTCCAGTTCAAAAACTCAGGTTTAGTACTTATGTCATATGACTTTTAAATGTTCCTATCTGGTAAGCAGTATTCTGTCCACTAGAGACAGAGAAATCAACAAAGAAGTATTCTGATGGCTGCTGCAGTGCAATGTTGGAATAATTCTGAATTTCAGTTTAGTGGTTCTTGTTAGTGTGGTGTCTTCTAAGTATTGTTTGCTGTGGGATCAGCAGGCATCACTGACTCTTGTAGTGAAGGGTTTTAATGTTTTGTGTATACTGAATCTTTATTAATTATAATAAAATATTATAATTTCATCTCTTAGGCTGTTATAGATGCAAATATTTTCCCAATATTGATTGAAATTCTTCAAAAAGCTGAATTTCGCACCAGAAAGGAAGCAGCATGGGCCATAACTAATGCAACATCAGGAGGAACCCCTGAACAGATTAGGTAAGTTTGTATATGTTACTATTCTCTCTGCCTGAGTATGTTCTCTAATGCATTTTTGTTGCTGCATTTGAATCCTGACAAACATAGCAATAAAATCCTAAACACAACTGTGATTCATTGAAACTGTGCCTATATAGGGACTAAACATGTAGAAATTCAGAAAAATTAGTGAAATATATGCAGTAGACTTAATAACAAATTGACTGATACTGCTTTATTTCAGTGATATTACACCAAAAGCTTTCAGAGGGTTATCTTCCAGACTTGGTATTATATTGTCAAACACTTTGAACAGTTAATGAACAGTTTCAGTATTTGAAAATGGAAAATTTTTGGAGAGTTGTTTAGAAAACGTATGCAATGGAATTGTTTCTTTTTGTGGAGAGGCTTCAGGAATTTTAGTGGGTTTTTTTTGTGTATTTTAAACTCGCTATCAGTATTATTTTAAAGGAGATACCTGAACTCCTTTTTCAAATTGACTTTGATTAAAATTTCCTGTCAACAGCAATTTATATGCTGGAAAGTTTGGACTTCTTGATACTCTCTGGTTTCGCCGAATACCATCAGCATAGTGAACAGTTTGAATCAGCAGTTTATAAATGGATTTTAAAATGCCAGTGTATTATTTGGAAGCTAGAGCTGAAAGTGATGTGATAACTTTTCCAGCATGTTTAGGAGATCTGTTGCTATAAGTGCATGCTGATTTATTTAAAATGTAAACAGTGCTGGTTTTCTTATAACCCCTAAGTGTTACCAGAGGTAAGAAAAGCTTGGTTTTGTGCTACTATTTTGACTGCTTGCATAACATAACATCTTAAAATTTTGAGTGTTTTAAATAAATTTTAATGCAGATCTTCAAATAGTAAATGTGCATGTAATACCATAAAAGCAGTTTCTCATCACAAAATAGAGATATATTATTTATGTTGTGAAATTTTAGCCCTTTTAACGTCCTCAGGGTACTACTGTCTAATGCAGGATAATTTAAACCACTAAATAAACTATATTTAAGCAACCTTTTGACGCCAGCAGAAATTACTGTCTTCATTTTACTTGCATGCTAGGAACAAGGTCACAGGTTCTGACTCCCAAAGTTCCTACACAATTCTGTGCAAAATCAGAAAAAGGAATAGCATACTCAGAATCCCAGTATCTTTTTTGTATTTACAATTATGTCCTTCCTTTTACAGTAGGTAATGCTAATATCTTAATGTGCTGCTAGTGTGGATTTGCTAGTATAGAGCAACATCCAGTGTTCTTACTTGTTTCTAACATGTTTACTTGATGCTCTTGTCACTACAAAATTTCAAGTGCTTGACAAAATAACTTACTGCTAAAACTAACTTTTTTTCTTCAATTAAACCCATCAGAATATCATAAGTGAAAAGGAGTTAAAAGGACTACACATTCCAAACTCCAGTTAAAAATATGCACATTAAATTTTATCATTAGGTTAAATTAGAATATTTATTAAATTTCAGACTAAGACTAGATCTTTGTGTTGTGTTTTAGAAATGTTTTGTTTCAGACATTTCTTTCAGCAAAATTAAGGACCAATAATGATAGATGGGTATGTCAGAATAAATGTGCTGAATTATCAATTCTTCTTTTTCTTCCTCACTTCCCTCTGTTTTTCTGCTGTTATAAAGGTATTTAGTAGCACTAGGTTGTACCAAGCCTCTTTGTGACCTCCTGACTGTGATGGATTCAAAAATAGTACAGGTGGCTTTAAATGGACTTGAAAATATTCTGCGTCTTGGAGAACAAGAGTCTAAGCAAAATGGAATGGGCATTAATCCTTATTGTGCCCTTATAGAGGAAGCATATGGTAAGAAATTACTTGTAAAACTACATACCTGAACTTCCTTGTTTCAGGCTGTAAAAACAAAACCATTGTGAACCACTTGTAGGTAAGTTTAATATATGAATTTTTACTTCAAGCATAAGTGGACATGAAAGCATCAAAAATTAAGTAATGTAACATGGTGGGAAAAGGGGTTAAGTGCAAAAAACCTGTGGGCATTTTTGTCTGTGGTGAGTTTATGAAATGTGCCTCTAGAGAAATATTCTCAGAAATATTTAACGCACAGATGTCCTAGTCTGTAGGAGCCACGGTTCGCGGAAGTTTATCAGCCAATCCTAAATATGGTTTTATTACTTTAATATATAGTCCTGTCTTGCAGTTTTGTTACCAACAGGTATGGGAGATCAGAGGTGTTTTTTACTTACTCCCAAAGTCAATCACGTTTTAGCATAGTTAATAACAATAATAGCAAAATGAACTTCAGATCATAAATAAGTGTGTACTTGTGAAAGTATTTTGTTCTGTTTCTTCTTTTAAGACTTGTTGAATTAAACCACGTTTCAGAGACAGAGTATCAAAAATGAAATTACATTTGTGGACTTTCATGACTGGATGCTTTTGGTTTAATGAAATTAACATTAAAACTGGCTCATAATTAATCTGTCATTATTTATGGAGACTTATCTTTTTGTAGTTTCTGACAAAACAAAATTGGCAGACATTTGTGTTTCAGAAACTGCTAATAGCAATTCTGGTTGACCACGTTATATCTGCCTAGATCGCACTAACTTTTCTATGCAGCAGCCTTGAAATCTGAATTCCCTATTACAGAGTTGCATTTCTAAAATTAAGTGCATACTTGGAGAATTTACTCTGCAATGTAATGTGTAAGAGGAATAAGGATTAAACACTTTAATGGAATTTATTCTATCCCAGATTTTGCATCTGTTCACAGTTTCGACTATTGAATGTCTAGGTTCATTGTTTCCTTTACCAGTTCAGCATAGGCTGCTGAGGCTGTAGAGGGGAAACAGCTGATTATATCACTCTCATTGCCTTGGCTTCCATAGTCACCAGAAGGGTTCATATGAGCTCTTCCTAATGAAATTTAACTGAAAACTGAATTATGTTAAATAATTAAAAAGGAGTTTTGAATCAACCTAAGTGACTGCCAAGCACTTAATTCTGCCAGCAGAGCAGAGGTTATGTCCTCTAGCTTGCAAATTATAAGCCTTTGGAAATATCTTGAAATCTTAAAATTAAATTTGAAAAAAAAAAACAAAAACAGACTGTGCCTAGCAATGACACCATAATAAGGGATAGAAGTTAGAGATAAGGAAGACTGAAAGAGTTAAAAAAAAAAAAAAAGAAATGGGAATATTGGAAATTGCTATAGCAAAGTTTTATGCTATGCTGATTCTACACACATGCAATTTCTTTGCAGGCATGTATTAGTAGATATTACAGCCTCCTCCATAGTTTAATTGATATTCTTTTAAAATTAGTTTGGACAGTAGAAAATGCTGCAAAAAATGAAGACTAGAAATACATGGGTTAGGAAATAAATAATTAAGAAATTAAGCATCAGTGATATTGAATAAATAGAGAATGATTTGGGGTTGCATTTTTTTTATCTAAGAAGTACTACTAAGTTTTCATACTATAAGCTGTTTTCCTTTGAATTAATCATTCTTTTAAGCAATTAGATTTTGAAAATGTTTTGTTTTGAATTTAGGACTTGATAAAATTGAATTTCTTCAGAGGCATGAAAACCAAGAGATCTACCAAAAGGCTTTTGAACTCATAGAACATTACTTTGGTGTCGAAGAAGAGGACTCCAGTATTGCACCTCAGGTGGACGAAAGTCAGCAGCAGTTTGTGTTTCAACAGCAGGAGGCTCCAATGGAAGGGTTTCAGCTGTAAGCTCTTGAAGTGAAGACAAGCATAAAATGTAAACACTTGTAAGGTTTTGGTTTTTTTTTTTCCCCAGAGGTCTTTTCTTTATGGCCAAAGTTAGAGGAAAAGTTGAATATGTTTTGCAGAAATAGATGAAGAAGCAGCTGATGCACTTTTATATATTGTGTTAGATACAACTGTTCTTTATTTTGTATTTGTGTTTTTCATTATCTCATATGTACAGAAAACAACTGTGAGTAATCATGTCTAAAGTAAAGCATTAAATGTGATTTAACAAAAACTGTTAAGCTAAGACTTGGTAGGATTTTAGGTAGTGGTTCTGAATTTTTCACGTAGTCTCAAACTGCATATCAGCAATACAGTTACTGACAGTTGCATTTTTGGCAGTAGGCTTGATTTGCCCAGTCTATCAAATCTACCTCTTGTATTGAAGCAAAAACTTTGCTTCAGAACTAAGGCATGAAATAAAGATGAGCTTGTAAGAAGCTGAATTGGAATGTGAAAAATATTTATTTAAATTGTGAAACTTTTATGCATTACTTACTTTATAACACACTGTTGGAATTTATTTATAAAATGTATTTAAAGACATAATAGATATACATATATAATGCTAATTACCTAATACAATATTGAATATATGAAAAAGCTTTTTCTGAATTATGTGGGAAGATGACTATTTCAGAGGTTTTCAAATTGAAATCAGCAGAGAGCTTGCTGGTCATTTGATGTTGGCTCTGTAACTGAAGCTCTTAAAAAGTCAGCCACAAATACAATCTTTGCTGTGGAAGCAGTTGCTGTAGTTAGCACAAGAATGCTGTGATTATGAATGACAGAGATGGTGAGTTGCACAAATCACCAAGCAGATGGTTTACAGCTGTCTCCTGACAAAATGTAGTAACACCACTTTAGTTTGCAAGACATAGCAATGTTTGCCTTTCTAGTACAATAGCTTCTTAAAAGTTTAGACAGTAGGTGGTGGCTTGGTTTTGTGTTTTTTGGTTTTTTTTTCCACCAAATATGCTACCACCACTTGAATTGTTCTTTAAGTTAATTAACTCCATTTTCTTTTGGTAAGACAATAGAATACTGCAGTGAAGAATAATAGAAAATCACTCCTTTCCAGTTGAAGGAAAAGTTGGTTGTATTGTAAATAGCATTAAGTATGTGGGCACCAAAACTAACGAGAAGTTACTGTCATATAGATATTTAGGTTCTACAATATATGGTGTTTGCTGTTAAACACTAAAAGAAATAGAATTCTAATATTTACATTAACAGTTTTGCATACAGAAAAATGTATGCTCTGCTTGGACTTGCATATAAGTAATGTTTCTGGCATATCTCATTTGGAGAAATTAATACTTTGGGTTGATTCTAAAGTATGATTATTTTTTTTACCTGTAAAAAGTATATTAACATCAAACTCCTGGGTTAAGTAAAATCTTTGACATATGAGAGCATTTCATGCTTCATAAAAAGCTGCAATTTAAACTTCTAATTACTTAACCCATGGCACTGTGCTTGTCACCAAACAATATTTTAATGCACTGAAAAATACAGGTTAAAGGTGGTATCATCTACAGTACCATTTTATATTTAGAATTTTTTTACATGCAAGTTAAGATTCTAAGATGTTTCACTTCGATGTTACAGCAATATAGACGATATTGTAATTGAATGTGGGACTTGAAGTGGATTTTCTAAGCTTATTGGTCACTTTTGACTAAGATGTAACAGGGAGGGAAGAAACCTCTCTTTGAAGTCTTTTTAGTGGAAGATAGAAATGTAAGAAGTATATTAAGAGTGCTGTTGTTACTTAATGAACTCTGAATAATGAGATATTTTAGCAAATGACACTTTAAACCTAGATTTGTACAGCATACAAGTTTTGAATAGTGTGATAATACTGAGTACAGCTGCCAAATTTTCATATAATGTTAGATGATTGTATTTGTGCCCTTTTTATTCTCACAGTTTTTCATTTTCATATACTGACCTTTCTTCCTTCCCCTTCCCCATCTGCTCAAAATACAGGGTAACAATCATGGAAGCCTACCAGGATTACTAGTAAATGCTGAATTTTGATTTGAAAATTATTCAGGTAACAGGGTATTCCATTGTTCCTAACAATCTTGTTTTGATAATATTACTTAACCAGCTGTGCCTGCTTTTTATTTGGAGAACCCTGTAAAAACTGCATTTATAAGCCTCTCTAATTGCAACCAAATCTCAACTATAAAAAACTTGATTAAAAGACTTGAAAATTAAGAAAAGAGGGGACATTTAAAATACTATATTTGGTTTAAAAGAATATCTTCAGTTTTGTGGATATATTATTCTATACGTGTGAATGGTTAGTGACTGCACTTTACACATTGAGATAAACTATCTTTCATGCCTCTGATACGTTTAAATGTAACACTTTAAAAGGGAACTAAAATTGATGGACTTTCGCTAATGAAAAGAATTATTTAAACTCAACAACTGGTTTACCCTAAAATTGTTAAAAAATAATAATGAAAATTCTTCTGTAAAGTATAGACATACAAGATGGCCTCTCCTATTTTATCACTGGGTTTACATCACACTTTGTTAAAAGCACATAAATGAACAATATAAAACCAGAGGTGATGACTTAAGGTCAGCTGTGGTACAATCATTTGTAGGTAGGGGTGTGAATATGATGATGTTGCCTGAACAGATGAAACCAGTGTGGAGGGGAAAAAAAAAAAAAAAAAAACCCTGAGAAAAGAAAATCTCTTAAGTTTGGCATTTTATATGGAATCTGAAGTGCCCCATCAGTTACAAAGTCTGTTTAAAAATACTGGGTTTTGGTTTTAATTAAAAGGGTACCATTTGTTCTGCTTAAATGTGAATACTAACTAGCTAATCTATGCAACTATGCAAAGCATAAGATTATTTTTTTTAGTTCCCTGCTCTTGATACACTGAATCATACCTAATTTTTTCATTGTTGCACTTTTGTCTGAGGATTGGTTCATACAGCAGTTTAATTTTCTAGTATTTGCTTTAAACACTGTTGCTAGCAGCAATCAGAAAATAGTAATAATGTTGGCACAGAAATAAGTTAGCTGTAGAACAAGTTTGCAACTGGAAAATATTTATTGTCGGGTCTGTCTTAAAAAAAAAAATAGAAAAGATGCACTATTGTCTTTCCTCCACGGTTAGTTCTCAGTTGGTTTAAATTTATTAAATTGTACAACTGAGGGTTTTTATAATAGGTCTGACAACTGATAAGTGAAATTTAACCGTGACTTCAAGGGTTCACTGAAATCTGGAATGAGAAATTTCAGTTACTCATGGCACAGTATCTTCATACAATGTGTGGAAACTAAAATACCTATACTAACTTCAGATAGTAATAGTGCATCTTTAAATCCAGGCCAAAGGCCCATTACTGTAACAGAACACATATAAGTAGTATGCAATATTATGGAATGTTAAATCTCCGAATACCATACAGAAACCAATAAAACCTATTTTACAGATGTTTATTGTATTTATTTAGTGTTTCAGTAAGTGTGGCTGCTTAAACTAGGAAACACAAATGCCATTTTGAATACGACTCTGAGGCAAATGAATTCCAACTGGCTGATTTGTGCACTGTAAAACTAGGCACTGTTTAGAAACTTTTTAGTTTTAAACATGTTTTGTAAATATCTAACCAAACAAACTTGTACAATGATCACAGTCCTTTCTCTGCCTGCAGAACTGACCACTTCTTTGGGAATTCCCATTAAGATTATAAGGACATGAGAATTTGTGGAATTACAAGGCCACTTCCCCTCCCCTCACTTCTCCAAACCTTCTTGATGTGTAAGATTTGTACTATTCTGGCTGATTACAGTTTGTTCTTTAGAATTGCAGAAGTGAATTATATAAGTCTCCTTATTTTTGCAGTTTTCGTACCTTCACTACTGCTTAGTCTTTCCTGCATTTAAGCTTTCATTGGAAAAATACTGCTAATTTTTCTTTGAAGGGTTCTTATCTGTGTAACAGCTCAAGATAATCCTGAAAGAAAGTTATTAAGACAGTGGAAACTTGGCTCCCCCCATACCTGACATTCTTAAGAAACTACCTCCTCTCCTTTGAAATTAATTACTGCTTTTAATCATGTGCAAAACATTCTAATGATAATAATTTGCAACAAATACATCAAGTATCTTAAGAGACCCTCCATTTCTTTTTGTGTTCCTGTAACTACCCTTGTTGGCTACAGTCTGTGCAATACTGCAGTTATCCATTTATTGGTGACATTCACTAATCACTCTCAGCAATAGTTAATTTTGCTCCTACAACAACTTTTTGGCATTTCATATGACGTTACTTTGTCTTTGACTCCGCTGCTAGTGCGGCCTCTTCCCGCCACTTGGCCTTCTTTGCCAGGTTCCAGCTTGTTAAGGACTCATGACGAGCGGCAGCCTGCAGAAGTAAAACATCTTTAGAGTAGCATGGTAGGAGTAACGCTGCACCTCAGGGAAAGCTACCCCGTCTCAGGACTAGCCAGCAACTGTTTACTTGTCATAGGTTAGCTAAAACTAGGGTAGGTGTAAGTCACTGCTGTTGACGTTTGCCTACTTTTCACAGAATTCCATCATTTTTAAATATGCGACATACTGAGTAGCTAGCTCTGTACTCACCTTTTTAGCTGAGGCGATCACTGCAAAACAGGCAACAACTGAGAGTCCGATCATGATGTAACAAGCTTTAACTCGAGCTTTGTTTCTTGCCCTGTCTAGCATCTCTGGCCTGCAATTAAAGTTACTGAATTATTACAAAACTGTGAAGTGTCTTCCTCAAACCATCACAGACATAGCATCACCACTGAAAAATTATAGAATTAGCTTCTAAAACAAGCATCTCCACTTCCCTAGGGCTGGTTATACACTGCCCAAGAACTTTGTGTTTTCTGACCCTAATCCCTTTCCAGTGGAAAAGCAATGTTTAATGGATTTAAGCTGGTTTGTTGGATTTTTTTAAGCTGAACAGAAATTTTGGTTATGCAATAAATATTTGCACAATATACAAGAAATTGTACCTTAAGCTCTAGAACTTTAAGGGGTTTTATCTATTTTAAAGAGGTGGAAAAGCATATGTGGTATCAACCAAATGTAGTGAAAGCAAGTTCATTTTGTTCAAAATTAAATTTAGAAATTAATTACTGTCATGTCTAACCTGTTCAGACAGCATCCTCTATACTGTAGGCTAGGGACTTTACATACTTGTATAGGTGATTAAAACTGAGTTTTTAGTTCTTTAGAAAAGCAGAAGCTTTATTTAAAGTGGGTAGCTGATGTCAGCCTTCTCGCTATTGCAGGAACACACACCTAAGCAAGAACAATCTACATGTTTATTTTTGCTGGTCATCAAAGGCAAAAGTAATGGAAATTTCTGCCCTCCATTTGGCAGTAGTTGCTGTGAGAGGCAGTGTACAGCCCAGCAAGCTCCACTGGTACAGCTCCCATTTATACCCTCCTCCATTCTGAGAAGCAGCGGGAGGTTGTGCACTCCAAGAACGAGGAGTACAGGAAATCTCCATATCACTCAAATTGTCTCAAAACTTTCAGCTAAGTTATTTTCTGAGTCAGATATTGTACTTGGGAGTGCAGTTTTGAAGGTATTCATTGTAATGCTGGCTGTGCACTTATTTTCATGAATCACATTGGAATGCTTCATATGTATAAAAATACAAAGATACAGAATATAAATATACATAATATAGAGTTGTGGTTTTATACATATATATGTAAAAAGCATAGGTGCAGAAATAATTTATTTTATGTTGTGAATAAAGATCTTGTAATGATCTCTTTCCCCCCAAACCCTTTTACTTTAAAGAGGATGAGTGGTGGGATGGGGCAGAGCTTGGGTTTTGTAGTGGAAGTTCTGCCCATGGCAGCGTGTACCAAGGCTGAGGGCTGTGGTGCTTCTCTCGAAGGCTTAATGCAACACAAGTGGGCAAGTCTGCCAAGTGGCCATGCTGTACTACCCCTTCCCTGCCAATGCACACACACATGCATGCCACGTGTCTTGTGGACGACTGACGCCTGCGGTTCTAAGTAACTGCTTTTGTTTGGTACAATGGTAAACACACATCACCTTTAAAACAAACCGCACATCAGGCTAGCACATAAAACCATTAATCCACTAATCCATTTGTAGCAACAAAAGCAAAAATGTTATTAGTCTGGCTTATTAACCTAATCATATTTCACTATGCACTAATTGGAACTCTTCTGAAGCAGATTTTCACTTTCTCCCTGCTTTCTGCCTCTGCTTTAAGGAAAACAGACCTGATTATGTTCTTCGCTAATTGCACATTAGGGCCTTTGTTACTCAATCAAGACTCTGGGTAAACCTCTGCTGAAGTCAATAACAGCTGTTTAAGAAAAACAAACAAATGAAAAAAACCTCACAAACCACAACAAACCAACAACCTTGAATAAGGACTGCAAATTTGACCCTTAAGTACAAACTATCTTCAGCAGCTAGATGGTGTGCACAGGTAACAGTAACTTGAAAGTCTCTTTTTTTAATAGTTAAAGCAGCGACACAGTTCAGCTTCAATGTCTCACAGTTAACTTCCAGTATATTACTATTTACGATCTTGCAATTCTAAAAAGACTATGCTCACCCTGAAAGCACAAAGTGGTAACACGCACTTGGCAGGCCAGTTACTGCACAGAAATTAGCAATTTGTGTGTGTGTATGTGTACGGACTGGCAAACGTGTCTTTATAAACACCTCCTGATGACCTGAACAGTTTTTAGAACTTCTGAGACTTTCTCTAGGGGACAATGGTGGGACTAACATGGCACAAGAGAGGTGGGACAGTGGAAAGCCACCGTCCAGCTCAGGAAACATCATTGAAACTGTCCGGAACCAACAGGAACAGGCAAAGCTTGTGCCTGTTGCTTGACAGAGCTCTGCACTGCTTATGCTCAACATACCACCCAAGACAGGGAGATATTGTGATGATAAAAAGTAGCATCCTAGAGAGAGATGTCTAACATGCTATTTTTCCTAAGAAAAACTCAGCAATTGCAGGGGTTTCGTGTGTTCAGTGACATCCCTTGGGGGATGCTAACTTTCAGCAAGTCACAGAACTGGTGTGGTTTGGGTGGGAAAGGAGCTTTGAAGATCATCTGGTCCAGTGGGTCAACAGGAATGGGAGGCTAAGGCAATGTCAAGTACTCAGTTTTCCTCAGTGGGGGATGTTTCTCTCATAACCTCCTTCTCTGTTTTTCCTCAAATTCTATAATAAATCATAATTTGTTGGATTTAATAATTCAGTGACAGTCAGCTCCCTTAGAACTGTTTATGGGACCTATAAACAGAAAATATTGTTGACCAATAACATCCTTCTCTGATTGCACATTAGGAATCAGCAAAATAAACAACCCAGTACACAAATGTAACTGAGGCTATCTACTCAGATGGATGCAGTTCTTAATCCCAGGCTCTGGGGACTCCAGTAAAGAACATTTTTTCATCTTAACCTCTAACCAGGACAGGAAATCCTTTTGCCCTCTAATTTGTTTCCAAGTTTTCAGTGTTGGAGAACTGACTAGTTCAAACTCTGTGGGAGAAGCTTTAGATCAGGATCACGCCACCGCTTTCCCTTCAGCTCCATGTTCGCCTTGGGCAAGAATGGCACACTTACGGGATCCTTGGAGGAATCTCATCTTCGGTCTTGAAACGTCTGGTCCAGAGGAGGATTTTTTTGTCAAACTTCGAAGGTTTGTAACTTGCAGCCACCTTGTGAGCCTGCTCAGCTTAAAGATGAGGAAAAAAACACTTCATCAAACCGTGCACCAAGAGTGAATGATGGGTGGTAGGAACGGTGGAAGGGCAAAACCCCTGCCTGTCCTGCTCGTTGGAAGAATAATTCGAGGTTTATCAAACTTCCAGGTCTCCACTACACAGAGTTATCTCCACGCGGTCTCTCGAGTACCGCCGCATGCCATGAGCATCCATCCCTGCAGCTTTGGTTCGACCTCCCCGCAGCCCGAGGGTGGGTGCCCAAGCCAGCAGGAGACCGCCCAGAACCCCCGGAGTTGCCGGGACA
>NW_010117792.1:0-3232 GCF_000699245.1 Pterocles gutturalis
GAAAGTGTCCAGAGGCAAAGTCGTGAGGGTAATAGAACCTTCCCCTTGCACTTCATTACCAGCACTGCAAACACGGAGTTCTACAACTCCTTCCCTGCCAACTGCTCTGCACAGCGTTCTACACTCTTCCCTGAGCCCAGCGACAACAATGAACATTGCTGGTGATGCTCTCACAGGAAAAGTGTTAGCAGCAAAAACCAGGGCTGATTCTAAGCATTTCCCGGCACTGGAGAACCAGGCGCACCAAGCACGCGAGTCTCAGCTTTTTCCCTAACGAATTCTGCAAACGCAGTTCTTCGCGGTCTTGCAGCTCAGACACTTGAACGCGGTCAGCTATTAGTGCTGAAGGAAAGTGTCCAGAGGCAAAGTCGTGAGGGCAATCGCCAAGGGTTAGGGCTAGGATTAGGGTTAGGTTTAGGTTTTCCATTAGCCTTGGCTTAGGCTTAGGGTTCGCATTAGGGTCAGGGTTGTGTTAAGGTTAGGGTTAGGGTTAGGGTTAGGGTTAGTGTTTAGGGTTAGACTTGGCTTAGGGTTAGGGTTAGGCTTAGGGTTTAGTGTTAGCCTTGGCTTAGGCTTAGGGTTAGCATTAGGGTTAGGGTTTTGTTAAGGTTAGTGTTAGGGTTAGGATCCACTATGGTTAGGGTCTATTAGGTTTAGGCTTGGGCTTAGGGTTAGGATATAGGGTTAGGGTTAGGGTTAGGATTAGAGTTTCTGTCCATTAGGGTCAGGTTTTGGTTTAGCGTTAGGGTTAGGGTTAGGTTTGTGTTAGTGTTAGGGTTAGGGTTAGGGATAGCGTTAGGGTTAGGGTTGTGTTAAGGTTAGGGTTAGGGTTAGGGTTAGGGTCCATTACATTTAGGGTTGGGGTAGTGTTATGGTCCATTAGGGTTAGGGTTAGGGTTGTGTTAAGGTTAGGGTGAGAGTTAGGGTCCATTAGAGTTACGGTTAGGGTTAGTGTTAGGGTTAGGGTGCGTCAGGGTTAGGGTCCATTTGGTTTAGGGTTAGGGTTAGGATTAGGGTTAGGGCTAGGGTTAGGGTTAGGTTGAGGTTTTGCGTTAGCCTTGGCTTAGGCTTAGGGTTCGTATTATGGTCAGGGTTGTGTTAAGGTTAGGGTTAGGGTTAGGGTTAGGTTGAGGGCTTAGGTTTAGGGTTAGAATTCAGGTTTAGGTTTAGGGTTAGAGTTCGGGTTTAGGTTTAGGGTTAGGATTAGGATTAGATTTTCTGTCTATTAGGGTTAGGTTTTGGTTTAGCGTTAGGGTTAGGGTTAGGGTTAGGTTTGTGTTAAGGTTAGTGTGAGGGTTAGGGTCCATTAGAGTTATGGTTAGGGTTAGTGTTAGGGTTAGGGTCCATCAGGTTTAGGGTCCATTAGGTTTAGGGTTAGGATTAGGGTTAGGGTTAGGGTTAGGGTTAGGTTTAGGGCTAGGCTTAGGGTTAGGTTTAGGGTTAGGTTTAGGGTGAGGGTTTAGGTTTAGGATTAGAGTTAAGGTTTAGGTTTAGGGTTAGAGTTCGGGTTTAGGTTTAGGGTTAGGATTAGGATTAGAGTTTCTGTCCATTAGGTTTAGGTTTTGGTTTATCGTTAGGTTTAGGGTTAGGGTTAGGTTTGTGTTAGTGTTAGGGTTAAGGTTAGGGTTAGGGTTTAGGGTTAGCCTTGGCTTAGGGTTAGTGTTAGGGTTAGGGTTGTGTTAAGGTTAGGGTTAGGGTCCATTAGAGTTAGGGTTAGGTGTAGGGTTATGGTCCATTAGGGTTAGGGTTAGGGTTAGTGTTGGGTTAGGGTTAAGGTTAGGGTGAGGGTTACGGTCCATTAGAGTTAGGGTTAGGGTTAGGGTTAGCGTCCATTAAGGTTAGGGTTAGGGTTAGACTTAGTGTTAGGCTTAGGTTTAGGGTTTAGTGTTAGCCTTGGCTTAGGCTTAGGGTTAGAATTAGGGTTAGGGATTTGTTAAGGTTAGGCTGAGGGTTAGGATCCATTGGAGTTATGGTTAGGGTTAGTGTTAGGGTTAGGGTCCATCAGGGTTAGGGTCCATTAGGTTTAGGGTTAGGATTAGGGTTAGGTTTAGGGTTAGGGCTAGGGTTAGGGTTAGGGTTAGGGTTAGGTTTTGGGCTAGGGTTAGGGTTAGGGTTAGGGTGAGGGTTTAGGTTTAGGGTTAGAGTTCAGGTTTAGGTTTAGGGTTATGATTAGGATTAGAGTTTCTGTCCATTAGGGTTAGGTTTTGGTTTAGCGTTAGCGTTAGGGTTAGGTTAGTGTTATGTTTAGGGTTAGGGTTAGGGTTTAGGGTTAGCCTTGGCTTAGGCTTAGGGTTAGCGTTAGGGTTAGAGTTGTGTTAAGGTTAGGGTTAGGGTTAGGTTTAAGGTGAGGGTTTAGGTTTAGGGTCAGAGTTCGGGTTTAGGTTTAGGGTTAGGTTTAGGGTTAGTGTTTGTGTCCATTCGGCTTTGGTTTTGGTTTAGCTTTAGGGTTAGGGTTAGGTTTAGGGTTTACGTTACGGTTAGGTTTTGGTTAGGGTTAGGGTTAGGGTAGAAATCAATTACAATTTTCATGCTACTTCCAAAAAAAAAATATTGTCGTGTCTTCTACTAACGAAACTGCTAAGCTCAGAATTAGGATCTAGCATGGGCTTGTAGTTGAGATCTCCTCAGGATTTGCCCCTGGGTTTTTTCTAGCATGATAGGTAGCTAAGTGACAATTCTCTGAGACAGCCAAGGCCCTAAAGTTTTCAATTTTCACTTTGAAGTACGATACCAAATAACTTAGAGATTACTACAAGGGCGATAAACTCTTGACTTGGACACTTCTGCTGGGCATTGCTAAACAACATCTTCTTTAGGATGCAAAAAACTTAAAGCAAAGAAGCTTTTGGCTTTGGAGCTCAAGCCTCATTTACGTTAGGAATATCACAGGCCATTATTGGCCCCATGTTAGGGAAATGCTGTGTTGAATTTGTAACTTCCTTCCAAGTATTATATAGAGTGATTGCAAACAGCAATGGTTTTCCCTTCCTATCCAGAGCTGATATGCCAGTTCAGCACTAGGAGAAGAGCTTTGTGAACAGTTTCATACACACCATAGAGGAAAGGGGAGAAGGGGGGTTACTTACCTTTAGGGCTATTTTACTGCCTGCATTCACGTTGTCCAGCTGATACAATTTCCTCATCTACTGTCTCATGCCCTAGCATTTCCTCAGCTGTACCTGTGGGTCAATGCAGCTGCTGTGCTTTGTTATTTGGGACAGATGTGACATTC
>NW_010117792.1:3263-5377 GCF_000699245.1 Pterocles gutturalis
GGGCCAGTTAGTGACTAGTGTGGAGCCACAGGGACTGGGGCCAGGCCACACTGGTTTCATCTGATCTTGGAGGTTAAGGAAGCTCAGGCACAGCTAGTACTCAACAGGCATCATCTGTGAATCTCATTTAACATAGGTACCAAGTAAGGACACAGGGTTCAGCACAGTCAACCTCACCTCCATGCCTGGTAGGATCATGGAGCAGATTCTCCTAGAAGATACGTTGAAACATGTGGAAGACAGGGAGGTGATTATAGATGGCCAACATGGCTTCACCAAATTGTGCCTAGTGGCCACCTAGTGGCCTTCTACAGTGGAGTGATTGCATCAGTGGACGAAGGAAGAGCTATAGATGTCATCTACCTGGACTTCTGTAAGGCCTTTGATATGGTCCACGACAACATTCTTACCTCTAAATTAGAGAGATACAGGCTTTATGGATGGACAGTTAGGTGGATAAAAATTGACCAGATGGCCATGTCCAAAGAGTTGCAGTCAGTAGGTCAATATCCTAGTGGAAACCAGCAACAAGTGGTGCCTTTCAAGGGTCTGTACTGGGACAAATACTGTTTAATATCTTCATCAATGACATAGATAGTGGGATCGAATGTACCCTCAGGAAGTTTGCAGATGATGCCAGGCTGAGAGGCGCAGCTGATTCACAAGAGCGAAAGGATGCCATCCAGAGGGACCTTGACAAGCTTGAGAAGTGGGCCTGTGTAAACCTCATGAAGTTCAACAACTTCAAGTGCAAGGTCCTGCACATGGGTCGGAGCAATCCCCAGTATTAGTACAGAGTGGGGAATAAATTGATTGAGACCAACCCTGCAGAGAAAGACTTGGTGTTACCGGTGGATATAAAATTGGACATGAGCCAGCAGTGTGTGCTTGCAGCCTAGAAAGGCAACTGTGTCCTGGGCTGCATCAAAAGAAGTGTCAAGGGAGGTGATTCTCCCCCTCTACTCTGTTCTTGTGAGATTCCACCTGGAGTCCAGCTCTGGGGTCCCCAGGACAAGAAAGATATGGTCCAGAGAAGGGCCACAAAAATGTTCAGAGGGCTGAAACACCCCTCCTATGAGGAAAGGCTGAGAGAGTTGGATTTGTTCAGCCTGGAGAAGAGAAGGCTCTGGGAAGACCTTATTGTGGCCTTGCAATACTTAAAGACAGAGAGACTCTTTACCAAGGCATGTAGTGACAGGACAAGGGGCAATCATTTTAAACTGAAAGAGGGTAGGTTTAGATTCGATATAAGTAATAAATTTTTTTATGATGAGTGTGGTGAGACACTGGAACAGGTTGCCCAGAGAAGTTATGTATGCCCCATCCCTGGAGGTGTTCAAGGCCAGGTTGGATGAGGCTTTGAGCAACCTGGGCTAGTGAAACATATCCCTACCCATCACAGATGGGGTTGGAATAGATGATCGTCAAAGGTCCCTTCCAACCCAAACCATTCTGCTATTCTACGACAAGGGCCCACTCACTAGTGGTGTACTCTGGGGGTTGGTACTGGATCCAGTACTGTCCAACATCTTCATTAATGGTTTCGATGATGGGGCAGAGTACACTCTCAGGAAGTTTGCGGATGTTGCAAAACCGGGAGAAGTGGCTGATACACCAAATGATTCTGCTAACATCCAGAGGGACCTTAACAGGCTGGAGAAATGGACCAAGAAGAATCTGACTAAGTTTAGCAAAGGGAATTGCAAAGTCCTGCATCTGAGGAGGAATGACCCCATGCACCAGTTCAGGCTATGGACCAGTGAACTGGAAAGCAGCATTGCAGAAAACAATTTTGGTGTCATGCTTGACAAGTTAAACATGAGCCAGCAACGTGCACTTGCAGCAACAGAGGGCAACGATATCCTTGCCTGCATTAGGAGGAGTGTTGCCAGCAGGTTGAGGGAGGTGATCTGTCTCCTCCAGTCAGCATTGGTGAGGCCACGTCAGGGTTGTTGTGCCCAGATTGGCTCCCCATCACAAAAGAGACATGGATGCATTGGATCAAGGCCAGTAGAGGGCCACAAAGATGATTAAGAGACTGGAGCATCTGTCATAGAAGGAGAGGCTGAGAGAGCTGGGGTGTTTAGCCTTGGTTGCAGTGACCATGAGGTAGT
>NW_010117793.1:0-275 GCF_000699245.1 Pterocles gutturalis
ACAACGCCCACCCCCCTCCTCCGTCCTATGGCGCACAAACGCCGCCAGCACCAGGGAGCGAGAGACAGAGCCACCCACAGCCAGGGAAAACCGCCCAGCAAAACCACTCAGAGCACACTTCCAGGAGGGGAAAAAAGCAACACAGGCAGAGTGAGGCACCGCAGAGAGCGCCGAGGCCAGGCCCCAGCACGCCGCAGATGTACCATGATGCAAAGCACCAGGCAGGAGAAACCAAGGCGCGTTTGCTAAACAAATGGAGTTGAGCCTGGCTCGTC
>NW_010117793.1:519-1973 GCF_000699245.1 Pterocles gutturalis
TGCCAGAGGAGCTCCCACGGCTCCCCCGTGCCGGCTGTAAGAACACGTCAGAGGCTCTAAGAACACATCAGATGCTGCAAGATACACAAAATGCCTTTACGTGGCCCTGAGCCAATGCATTTCTGCAACAATTCAGAGTTTCTGGATTTCTCCTGCACCTGGATCATCCCACCATCCAAAATCAACCAGAGGAACTGGGAGCAGGCAGCGTAGCTCTTCTGCCCCATTTGGGGTGCACCCCACGGGGGACCCTCGGCAGCGCAGCCACGTGGGGCTTGGCACAAGCTGCAGCTCCACGGCCAGAGGCAGCGACAGCCCCAGGAAGGGACACCGGTGCCAGCGGGTCCTGCACCCCAGGGACCCCCGTGCCACCGCCCCTGCAGGTGCGTCGGTGGGGGGGACCACGTCATGGCAGCCAGCAGAAGGCTTGTTCCCAGGCGGCAGAAACCCCGGGGTGACGATTCTCCATGAAACAAATTTAACTCGCTCCGTGCCTCTCTGAGAAAGCAGCAGCTCCTTTATTCCACGTCGCCTCTGCTGCGCTGCCGGAGGATGCTGCGCGGCTGCACATCACAGGGGTGCGCGTCCGCGTCTTCTCTCTGCTCCCGCGCAGATCTCAGCCAGCTCACATTTATGACGCTGTGCTTGAATCCTGCTCCAGAAAGGCCTCTGCCTGCTGTCTGAAGTTAATTTTTTCCCCTTCGGTCAACCAGCTCAAAATTGGGTTTGCGTATTAAAACGAAATCTAATTTCTAGGCCATTACCCCGCTGCAGTCTAGCTCCTGCATCTGCAAAACGCAGAGCAAACAAACAGCCCTGGCAATGCATTTCCCTCTCAGACACGGATTCCAGCTGCCAGCACCAGCAGCGACACTCTGCAGAGGCACAGAGCCCCCCTCATCCTGGGGTCCCCGGCCGGGTCACGGGGAGTGGGCACAGCCCTGGCTGCCACCGGTTGCTCCCATGCGGGGCTGGCACAGACCTGTCCCGGGGCTGCAAAACCATCTCCTGGACTTGCCCCCGGCTTCCCACTGACGCAGCTTCCTGCTATTCCTCACGCTGGCTTTTCACAAGCTGCTGGGTTTTCCTTTTCCCTGCCAAGCAGAGTCCAGACAGAGGGAGACAAAACACAGAGTTCTGAGACCCCAGAGCTTGCAGCATCCCATCTGCAACAGCTGTAAAAAACAAAAATGAAACAACAAACAAACAACCCCAAACTCAAAAAGACCCAAACAACAAAAGACCCCACACAGCAAACCCCCTTTCTGGTTAGTCTCTCAACTTCTAAATTTTGAGAGCAAAAAATCCGGCATCTTTTTTAACCTGGGTGAGAGCAAGCGTCCCCGCTCACCCACAAGGCGCTCTGCCCCGAGATCACATTCCAACCACACGCACCCTCTTCCTTTCCAAGGGCGGAAATCCCACGGGAAATGCCCAAAAGGAAACAAAACCCG
>NW_010117793.1:2097-2559 GCF_000699245.1 Pterocles gutturalis
CCCCCCCCCCCGCCCGGGAGGACCGGCGCCGCTCCTCCGCTCCGACACGGCCCAGTTTTAACCCATACACTCGGTTTTCATCCTGAAACACCCCCCGAGCCCCACAATCCGTTTCCACTTCAGTTTAACGGGCTGCTCTGGTTCAGCACAGCCCAAAACATGCCCAGACCATCCCCGGAGCAGCCCTGGAGCTGCAGAGCACCGAAAGCACCGGGGTGATGGGGATGGTGATGGCAGCTGTCACGGTGCAGTTTCCCCTCCCCGGTCCTGGGCTCCCGCAGTGGTCACTGTGTCACACTGGGGGACACTGGGACAACCCACGTCCCCTACGAACACCCCTGCGTAGAAGAAGGGGACATCACGGGGTGAGGGAAAGGGGGACATTGCCAGGGGTGGGGGGGACACAAGAGGGATGACAGTTCGAGCCTGGCAGCCAGGAGGTCCCCAAAGGCCAGTGAGGAG
>NW_010117793.1:2774-6140 GCF_000699245.1 Pterocles gutturalis
GACCCCGCACCAGCAAAGGGACCCAGCCCCGAGCAAAGGGACACAGCGCAGCCAGGCACACCACACTTCTTGTCACCATCCCCGTCCCCACACTAGGGTGGTCCCGAGGGGCAGCATCCCGCTGCTCTCCCCACTGTGGGGGTGGGCATTGCCGGGGGGCCGCCTTCCTCCCCCCAGCAGTGAGTCAAGAACCACAGCTGAGCAAGCGCAAGGATGTCCTGGTCCAAGCCACTGCCCCCCAGGCGCAGGACAAGGATGTCCCCAACCCACCCACCGTCCCCAGGCACAGGACAATCTCCCCACTGTGGGGGTGGGCATTGCCGGGGGGCCGCCTTCCTCCCCCCAGCAGTGAGTCAAGAACCACAGCTGAGCAAGCGCAAGGATGTCCTGGTCCAAGCCACTGCCCCCCAGGCGCAGGACAAGGATGTCCCCAACCCATCCACCGTCCCCAGGCACAGGACAAGGATGTCCCCATCCCAGCCATGCCCCCCAGGCACAGGACAAGGATGTCCCTGTCCCAGCCGTGCCCCCCCAGGCACAAGACAAGGATGTCCCCATCCCAGCCGTGCCCCCCCAGGCACAGGACAAGGATGTCCCTGTCCCAGCCGTGCCCCCCCAGGCACAAGACAAGGATGTCCCCATCCCAGCCGTGCCCCCCCAGGCACAGGACAAGGATGTCCCCATCCCAGCCATGCCCCCAAGCGCAGGACATGGATGTCCCCATCCCAGCCATACCCCCAGGTGCAGCCCCCGCGCAGGGACAGCGCAGAGGGACAGCGCGGAGGCGGCAGTGATGGAGCCTGGCGCTGCCAGCGCACACAATGAGCCGTTTCCTGCGAAGGGCCAGCGTGTCTGGAGGCACAAAAGGGGCTATTCTGCTGCCATCCCTGCTCCCAGCCTGAGATGAGGAACAGGGGGAGGGCAGATGGCGAAGCCACCGAGCTCTGCCCCAGTGCCACCCCCAGGACAATGCACCGGGGCGCGGGGCTCAGCACCATCCCCTCTCTGCACCCAGCAGATGACACAAGCTGCTGGCAAAAGGACCCAACACGAGGTTTTCCAGCGGCCGCGTGGAAGAAAACAGGAAGGCAGTCGGGATCCGCGGGTGAGACACACAGTGCTTGCTCCCAGCGCCGGCCAGCCTGCCAGACCCCATGATGCCAGACCCCGCCGGAGCCGCGGCCACGCCGCCCTCGCACGGCACAAGGCAGCTTTCAGCAGCGCACAGATGCCCCATTCTCCCCACCCGTGACCTCCCTGCCCTGGCATTTTCGGGACCCCAGGCTGTGCACTGCTAGCAATGCCGCTGGAGGAGGTGGCAGAGGGAGGCCAGTCGCCGGCTTCCCCGCCACGTCCCCTCACTAATCGCAGTGGCTGACAGAGTTGCTCATTTGCAAAAGATGACGGCAAAGCCAGGCGCTCATTAGGCTGCAACATGTGCTCATTTTCCAGGAAAACATTAAAAACAAGCAGAAGCATCAGCTCAGGCTCGAGCCCTGGCAAGAAGACCAGACCCAGACACCAAACCCCCCCAGGGCTGGTTTTGCAGCTGCAGAGGATACAGTCCTTGGGGGGGGAACACCCTCCTGCAGCCCTCTGCCAGCTCACCCCAACGAGGGGAGCACCAGCCCCGGAGAGTCCAAGTGAGGGGAGGTGGGGAGCTGACCAGAGCAGTAACTCCCTCCAGAGGTACAGAGCAATCACGCTGCTCATCAGCTCTGCGTGAAGAACCAGCTGTGCAGCCTGCAGGGAAAGTTCTGGTCCCAGCGTCTCCGATGGGACAGCCAAGAGCCACCAGTGACCAGCTTCGGGATGGGACGACCCCCAGAAACTGGGAGCTCACCTGGGAGATAACAGGCTCAACCTCCCCAGCCTCCACGTCAGACAGCCCAGGAGCCCTGGCACCAATGGCACAGAAACCTGCTCAGAGCCACAGTCCTGGGGTTCGGGGTGAAAAACCCAAGTGCAGGTTTGGGAACGAGCCTCCTCAGCCCCTGGAAGAGACAATCACGGGACAAGGCAACACCGATTTTAAAAATAAGTCATTTACCCATCTCACATGGTCTCAATGATGATCCCACCCTGCTCACACACACACATATACACACAACGATGCACAAACCACCAGCACGTCACCCCCTCGAGCTGTGCCGGTGCCAGCGAGGCCGCGGGAGGGCAGCCCGCCTGCAAGCACGGCTCCACGGGAGGGAATCCATCACCCGCTGCAGCTCCATTTCCTTCTCCAAAGCCGCGTTTCCAGAGCAGGCAGCGTAGCTCAGGACCCCGGCGGCACACACGCACCGCTTTCACCCCGCGCCACAGATGGCTCCGCAGGGCACAGACCTGTCTGCAAGTGGAGCCGCCGGCACACCCAGGGCTCTGTGGCAATCACACCTCCCGCCTGAGAAGATTCAGCTGCTGCTGCCACCGACGTCCATTCCTCATCCTCATATTTCCATCCCTCTCGCTGCCTTTTCCCAGGAGCATCCTCCAGGAACACCCCCTTGGGTCCGGGGGCATTGCAACACCCCCGCCCATGGGAAGGGGAACTGCCACAACCAGCCTCCCCCCGTCTTGCAGCTGGGTTTATTACCCCAAAAAGCCAAAAGTGCTCCCAGCAGGAGAAACGCAGCAGCGACAACCCCAGCACAGAGCCCACGGCACCTGCAAAGCCGGAGGGCTCTAACCACAGCCTGCACCCAGCCACGGGCAGCTCCACGCAGACCCCCAGCACAAACCTCGCTGGAGGAGGGAGAGATAACGAAGGGAGGGCACCGCTCATCTTTTTATAACGGTCAAAGAGTAGCTCAAGCCCCAGCTCAACCCTGTGCACACAGAGTGACGGGCTGGTGGCACTTCCCAGCAGCTGAGCCGATGGCACCCGGAGCGGGTGATGCCCCAGCGCCCTGCGCAGCACCCCAGCAGTGCCCGCCCCAGCAGCTCCGCACGCAGAGCCCGTCTCCTTGAAGCCGCCTTCCAACAACAAAGGCTCAGCCGAGGTTCCAGAAGGGCCTGGGGGCGAGCCGGGCGGGGAGGGCAGACCCGGAGCCATTAACACCCGGCGTGTCAGGACTTGAGGGAATTATGGAGCAACGAGAGCCATTTGCCCTCTGCAGAAACTCTGCAGCCCGCCCGGCAGAGCAGCGCCCTGCCGCCCCAGCCACGGTACAACCATCTTTAGCCGTGCACGGAGCAGCAGGAAAACAGGCGGTTGGTACGTTTTTGGAGGCAAGGCACATAAATAAAGCGCGAGGACGAGGAAATTCAGCTCTGGCGTGTCACTCGGGCACATTTTCTAACAGCTCAACAGATTCTCAGCGTGAGCAAAACATGTTCTGCTTCCAGACGAGCTGTAATATGTGTGAG
>NW_010117794.1:0-1075 GCF_000699245.1 Pterocles gutturalis
GGCCCGCGGCATGGCACAAAGGGAGCTGCAATGGGAAAAACTGAAAAGAAAACCAAACCCCAGCCTGTGCGGGGAAGGGCCCGGTGGTGCCGCAGAGCCGAGCGCGGCGCCGGCTGCGGGTGTGCTGAGGAGCACCGGTCACCCCGGAGCTGCCACTGCACCCCAGTGTGTGCGGACGGAGATGGAAAGGAGTGAAAAACAGTCTGGGACTGGGAAAAATCATCTAGGACTGGAGAAAAATCATCTGGGACTGGAAAAAGTAATTGAAAACTGGAGAAAAATATTTAGGACTGGAAAAAATAATCTAGGACTAAAAAATAAATAATTGAGGACTGTAAAAAACAATCTAGGACTGGAGAAGAAACTCTGGGACTGGAAAAAAGTAATCTATGAGTGGAAAAACTCCTGGACTGAAGAAGAAATCTAGGAGTGAAAAAAACTCTAGGAGTGGAAAAAATAATCTAGGACTAGAAAAAAATCATTGAGGACTGGAAAAAATAATCTGGGGCTGGAGAAGAAAATCTGGGACTAGAAAGAATAATCTGGGGCTGGAAAAAATAATCTGTGAGTGGAAAAATTCCTGGACTGAGAAAAAAACTCTAGGACTGGAAGAAATCTAGGAGTGAAAAAAAATCTAGGACTGGAAAAAAAATCTCAGGGGATTTTGGGAATGTGGTGAATCCTCCCAGCAAACCCTCGCCCCCCGCCCGGTTTGCGCCGCGGATCACCTTGGAACTCGGTGTTGTCCAGCCCGCGGATGGCCTCCACCGCGTCCTCGGCCCGCTCCATGTGCACGAAGGCGTAATCCTTGACGATGTCGCACTCGATGACGGGGCCGTACTCCTCGAACTTGGCCCGCAGCTCCAGGTTGGTGCAGGCGGGGCTGATGTTAGGAGGCTTTGCTCTTGTTCTTGCTGGCCTCCACGTTGATGCAGACGCCGTGCAGCTTGTGGTGGTGCAGGTTGCGGATGGCGTCCTCGGCCGCCGTCTTGTCCTCGATGTGGACGAACCCGTAGTTCTTGATGATGTCGCACTCCAGCACCTTCCCGTACTGCTCGAACAGCGACCGGATCTC
>NW_010117795.1:0-25378 GCF_000699245.1 Pterocles gutturalis
ATTATATATAATTTATATAAACTGCATTTTTAAAGCTTATTGCATATATAGTTACAATTTTTAAAGTGCTTTTGTTGTATCAGTGTGAAATCTGACTCAAAAACATTTTGAGTGTGTGGAATGTGCCTATCCCGTTTTGATTCCTGCTATTTAGTTGTCTCAATATAAATAATACAACAAAATTTATGTTCAACTAATTCATGTGATTAAGTATGCTATTCAAGTTCTGGCTCTGAAGCAGTTTATTCTACTTGCTTTCTTTAACCTTTATCTGTTTATGATCTTGGCCACAAATAGCGAAAACAAGTCTGTAATGAAAACAAGTCTGGAAAACTGGGGAACTTCACTGAACTGTGAGTTTATTTCCATGCTGATTCTGTTCAGTTGATGGGTTCTATTTCATATGAAATATTGCATATAGCAAATATTACTAGTTTAATTAGTAATTATATAACATTTACTTGTTACTAAGAGTGGGTCCTATACAAGTAGGCCTCAATCCTACACAGTGGTCTGATAATGATGCAGAGTTATGTACAATAAGCCACTTCCTCCTTCAATAGCTTATGCAAAATTTTATCCACCATCTCAGTGAGAAACTGGGAGTCCATGTATCTAGGGACTGTTACCCTGAAGTCTCCTCATAGCTAGATATCATGAATGAATTCCATTGCAAGTCTGCATTGCCTGTGATGAAAACAGAAAAGATAACAAACCATAGCTTGCTCCTCTTCTTTATAGGTGTATGATCAAGTTAATCCAATGAATCTTATTTCAGCAAAAGGTCAGGGTTTGGCAAGATTGTTACCTGCACAAGATCTACAGGTATGGCCTATATTCCATAAATTTAAGATTTATCATGGTAACACATTACTATCTGAATGGAGTGCAGACAATAATTGAAAGGTAAATCCAGCCTCCACCTTTCTTTAGCAATGAAGATTTCCAGAGGTGAAAGAAATTCTCCCATGCAGCATATGTGTAAGATACAAAGATTCTTTTTGGATATCTCCATTCCCTTCTTATCAAGGAATTATGCACTTCAACTTGGAAACTTGAAGAACAAGTTGGGATAAGCTAAGAAAGGAGCATACAGAGAGACATTTGATTCCTCCTTAGGGAGACACAGTAGACATTCACAAAAATACTACTGGGATGCTTCCAGGGTGTCTCTCTCTGATTCTATGCCTCTCTGAAAGGCAGAGAAGGGTTTCTTCCAGCTGTTGTAGAAGCCTCCAGAATACATATAACCCCTTTTAAATGTCAACGGGGAACAGAAATGTGAAGACAAACTAGAAAAAGTACTACCCATGCAAGGCATGAACATCAATAGCTACCTAATAATGCTCATCTTCACAGAGCATTCCTGTTATATGTTGTCATTGAATTCAGAATTTGGTTTTGCTTTTGAGAACCTCTCTAAGGAATGATATGTGCAGTAATAGTAATATCCATAAAGATGGATATCAAGCAGTACAAAAAGAGAAAAAATTAATGAACTCACAACATTATGAATTTAGCACTACTGTTGTTTATCTTCTGTGGGTCATGCTGCTTTCGTCCATGAAAAGCTACAACAGTTGGTTAGAAAGAGATCTTTTTCTAAATATACAAACACAAGGATCAGCACTTAAAGTGGTAACACAAGCATGGACGTAAAAAGGGTAATTTAAAAATACATGTAGAACAAAGGCATCATGTTCAACAATGTAAGATTCAAAAACCATTATTTTACCTATGTTTTTTGCTTTTCAAGTTTTGTGAAATATCACTGCTAAATTAACACTGACAGATTTAACAGACTACATCTGCCCAGACTAAAACTTGGAGTAGGGTGTCTACATTTAAAAGTATACAAATAACCTTAATGCCAAATAGATAACCTAGCATACTTGCCCATTACCATTCTTCCTATTACTAGCTATATTTTTGATTGGAGAAGTACAAGGCTAGTACAGTCACTAATCCAATCTGCCATCCACGCTTCCTCCAGTGGAAAGAACTAAGAAAAGGCTGATTACAAATGACCGAAGTTCAGTGTGTGGCTGAGGAGAGACAGAATCCCAGGCACAGAGAGAGACACACAAATCCCGGATATCCAGAATACCCTTAGCCATGATGAGTCTCACAGAGTCAATGTTGCCTTATCCTTTGAATAACCTTAGTACAAAAGAAGAATTGCAACTGAAAGAAATAGAAAAAGTCTTATAAAAGCATATTTTGATAGAGTTAGGACCTATGCAACTCTAAAGGAACTTCTGAGGCAAGAAATTACAGAACCTGTACACAAGGACATTGCGATTGTGAAGTACTCAATGAACAGGCTAGAACAGTACTGAGATAAACAGAAACGAGAGAAAATTTCATACAGGAGTGTTAGGTTATGTGATAAACAGATCCTGTGTACATCCACAAAGAAGCCCAAGCAGACGACAGCAGGTTGGAGAATCAAGCAACACCCTGGCCCAGCCACTCTCAAGGTCATCACAGGAGAACCATCAGTGCATCAAAGGTCTATCGCTACAAGTCCAGCAGAGCACAGCAGCACAACGGCAGGCAAGAACACAAATCACGGACTCTAAGAAAGAGTCACTCTGTTGGGACCCCTCCCAGGGCTGTCCTGTGAGAGCTTCCACCCCATTGTCTGGGGTGACACCCATCAAGATGAGGCAATGCTGGAGCACATTTCAGGCTGAGAGGGGCTACTGTATAGGAGTATGGGACACATGGGATTGACTTCCTATGGAATGTTTAGGGGAGGAACCAAACGCAGGGAAAGGGATGGATTTACATGATTTGGGGAGGAACAACTGTGAGAAAATAGAGGGATAAGGGGACAAAAAGGGCCAATCACATATAGTTGGCTCTACAGCACAATTGTCTGGCTATGTCCTGCACTCAACCTCATTAAATTCTGTTTCTACTTCCCCAGGTGAGGGACTCTATTCTGTGTGCATGTGTGTACAGGAGGGTCCAACTGCCAGCAACTGGGTCAGGTGACAAGTTAGTGAGCCCATGTGTCTGTATTGCCAGAAACTGAAGCAAATGAGGGTCTGGGTACCAGAAACTGGAATGGTACCATGGCTAAGAGGACCTGTGTGTCCGTGGAGCCTGCAACTGTAGGCTGTGTGAGTGGGCGAGACAGTGTGTGATTGCTAGTGAAGACCAAGCTGGACTAGTCAGCAAGTAGATGAAGTAGCCTGGGAGCCAGCTGTGTGTCTGTATGTCCATGAGGTTGAGACCACACAAGGAGCTGGCTGTCACATAAGACCAGAATGAAAGTTAAATTTTGCAGACCAAAAGATCAGCAGTAGGCTTCTGCAGAAGCCACAAAAAGTACTTCGGGTTTTTTTAGCCAGCTTTGAACATCTGTATTAAAAATACTAGAGAAATAAGTGGTCTTGTATGGCAGACTTAGGCCACTGGGAGGTGTGCTCTAGCAGTCTGCAGATTAGACAGTCTGTGCATGTGTAAGTACATGTAAATTTAGATATGTTCAGTTTGTGAAAAAATCTAATGAAAAAACTATGTTGAGGAGCACTCATTCTCTGCAGTTAAGTACTTTATATGGTAAAAACTAAACAAACTAAACCTGAGCCAAAGTCACGTGAACTGGTTTAACTGAACTAGGACTCCGTTTACTTGAAGTTGGAATCAATTTCATTTGAAGGTGTATAATTTTATTCTGATAAAGTTAACAGTTATACATTTAAATGTTATAAAAATCAGGTAATGTACAAAAATGTAAAGGAGAAACACTTTGACTTCTTGACAATGTCACACAAAGGAACAGGCAATAAATTAGTCATGCTTTATTAAAAGAATCTGTCATATATAAAGTCATTTTGCATTTGACCTTTATCTAACCAGCTTGGTTTCATCATTCTTTACGCTCTACTCATCTGGAAGTACACTGGCTGGGTATACTACATAATACTGCGGCTATATTCAGAGCGCAATATGTTCCCGACTAATACTGGTTAGCTCTGCCTTATCCTTACAGTCAAGACCAATTTCCTGGAGAGGCTAAAAGAGAGAAAGCTTTCATCAGTTACGACAGCAGGGTTCCTCTGTATTCTAACTGTCTATAGGGACAAGCTGGGATCTTACTTAGTTCATAGTGAACTTCAGTAACTCCAGTTTGTCAATGATGAGTCAGACAGATCCTTGGATCCACTCCAGAATTCTGTTCCTGAGAATCCAGTCATTTGGATGATAGGAAAAAAATTTAACTTCTTTTGGCACCATCCTGTACAAGAACACTGTGAAAACAACTACTAAGTAAATTATGAAAATACTCAGTTCAAAACCAGATCAACAGGCAGTATCTTTAATAAGTAAAATCATTCATGTTTAAGCAATGTGAACCATGTTTTAAAACTGTTGTCAATGATATGTCCAGGTACGATCTTACATGATCTGAAGGGATGCCATATGGCTAATGCTGAAGATCAGTACATCAGAGGATTAACTGCTCCTGTGGAGGGCAACTCCACAACTTTCGTATCATGAGTTTGGGCTCCCTACATATATGAGGTGGATAGGTTCTACACATTTGTTATGAATGAGACCTATATGCTGATCTATAGATTGATCAAGATTAACCAGGAACAGTGTTAGGTAATATTAGGCCATACAACAGAGAAAGAAAACAATCAGGCATACCTGAGTATGTCTTTTTTCAGTGTATATATAATACATATATACATATGTATATGCATATATGGAACTCTCTATAAGTAAATGCTGGGTTCTTTCAACTCTTTCCAGACAACTGCTATTTAGTGAAATTATATAAACAATAATTATTTTTCTGTAAGCACAGCAATGGAAGTGGATCTTTTGAAGAGTTTTGAAAGCCCTTGCATTTCTCATTATTTTAAGATACACTTACAAGAATATACCTATGAACACTGAAGTATAGTATATACCATCAGTATTTTATTTGGAAGAACAGAACACATGGTCAGATAGACCACTCCAACTTCTTCTTTTGTAAAAATTAGAGGACAATAAAATCCAAAATATGATGACATATTTTGTTAGGAGAGATATTCTTTTAGCCATTCTTTTTCCTAATTCATCTGACCTCGAATCTTTAGTAAGAGAAGTTATAGAGGGTTTTTCTAGAATACATTTTTGGAGGTCCGACACAGTATTCCCATCTGTCATAAATTCATGGTGTTTGCAATTTTAAACACATTATTATCACAGACAGGCAAAGTCAATATTTATTTTAAAAGGAGATTTCAAAACCTCTGAATGATTAGTTATGCATCCTGGAACACTTACTGACACTTGCTTAAGTGGAACAAAAATTCCTGAAGCTCTAGCACTGGAAGCAGCACTGGAAAGAGTAACAATATATATCACAAACATTTGAAATATGGATGCTGTTGGAACTATAACCTCATTCCAGAATTAAAGATTGTTCATCCTAGAAACCAAACTGAGCTGAGACTCTTTGTTATAGGTCTAGGACACAGAGAACAGAACTTGCCATCTATAGAGTCTGCAATTCAATTGGCTTTAATACCTTGTCCTTCCTAATCCGCATTTCCTCAAATGTAGAGTAAAAAAACCAGCAAAATAGGCACCAGAAAAAACAATGTGATTTCATTTCCTCTTGATTCTTGAAGGCCATCCCACACCTCATTATCAATTTATGCTGAGATTTGAAAAAGAGACTCAGAAATCAACCTGTAGCAGTCTTAATCCCTGCATCAATGAAATCAATCACTAGTTATCTTGACATATGAGAATGTAACAGATGTAAGAGTCTTAACATCTTGTGTTTACATCCACATGGTATAACATCAACTATCCATGTGATTTCCCATATCCTCAGTCCAAAGTTTCTATATCTTCATCTCATAACAGCAGCAATAATGTCCAACCCTTTTGGACAACCTACCATAAACTTAACATAAACTCCGAACAGTAAAAGAGTGCAGCTCCAGCAACTAACTTCCAAAACATGAATTCTGAGGTATTAAGGCTCTTGAAGTCTATTAATGACCTATAACACACATACAACATATACACAACATTTGTGCTTTCTGTTAGAATACTTCCTCAATTACTCAGGCTCCATAGCCCTAAGCAGACAATAAGCAAGGCAGAGAACATGAGAAGCCTGCAACAGTACATTTTTGCAAGATATAAGGCAATTGAAAGGAACCTTGATCAAAATGAATTCAAAACAGTACTGAAAACCCTTCTTATCCATAACATAGAATATTAAACAATTTGAATGTGTTCTCTGGAGTAACATAGTTTCAAAACAGAGGTGCACTTAATGCCTTTGCTAGAATGCTAGCATAGAGAATTGGCATGTGACCTGGCTCCATCAAAATGCTAACACTTACTCTTTCCAGCAGCATTATATTAACTTTGTCAACAAGAACACAACCTAGGAAAGACATCTGAAAGATAAAGATAGATATGACAAATATATGGTAGAAACAATAGCTACTGCAGAGAAAAAAAAATAACACCTGTTCTGATTGCATCAATTCAATATTTCTTTACTTCTTTTAACTGGATTAACACATTATATAAGAAAGTTGATTAGTGTGAAATTAGCTATTGCAATATGTACAAATGAGAAAAACAATCCACTGATCAGAGGCTTAAATATTGGATTACAGAATGGTGGCTATATCAGACATACTGCAAAACCTAAAACGGAATCTTTGCAACATCCCATCTTTAACACATAGAGCTATTATAATGCAACACATTTAGATGTTGTTGGCATAGTATAGAAAATCTGGATAAGAAAGATATTGGATGAAACTATGTTCTCTGGGACAAAATTTACTAAAACAGGAAATGTTATTAACTAAGGACAATTTGAGCATAAATCCTCTATCCTATGCTCAAGCTAATCAGAATGGTAGGCTGAAAAAAGCTTTCCAACAAGAAAAATGTAGAATTAATGCCTTAATTTCTCCTCTCAACAACATGTCATGTCTGAAAAAAATAATATCAAAACATAAGTGGGCTGAGAGCACACATTTCATTTGCTGTGCTTTGCCAACAGAGGTCAGAATTACCTCAGGAGCATCCAAAGCATTGGAATTACTTTATCAGCACAAAATTACTTTCACAAAGACAAATAACATACTTTAACATACTTGAACTAGAGAGGCTGAAGTTTCACAACTTTACCTATTACAAAGGCCTTCCAAAGCTTTTGTGTATGTGACAACAATATCACCACTTTAAAATTTCATGAGCACTGTTACTGAAATAATTACATAGGTCATATCCATCACGTCACTAACAAAGTATTTGGTAAGATGTACTAGCAATCACTTGGATCACTCAGAAAAAATAAATTCATCAAACATGATGCCTTTTATTGAATAAAATAATTCATAACACATAGCTTAGAAGGTACAATGTAATTACAGTAAAAATATTCACCAAATCCGCAGTCTATTTATGTTAGAATTCCATATTCAAATCCATTAGAGTTATTGTTTTTATTCTATTTAAATACCTTATCAAATGTAGAAATGAAATCCAAGACTAAGAGGTTTGAATGACACAGAAGCTTCTACTATAAAGGAAGATCTGGCTGATGTAGATCTTCAAACATCTTAAAAAGAGCAGAAAACTCCACTTATTTTTAGATGTATCTAAAGTGAACACCATGTTTCATAATTGTACAAAACAAATGAAATACTAACAAAGAAACTAAACATTATTTGTACCTCAAATAGTTCTACTGGGGCATGTTCTCTAGAAAATGAAGCAGCCATCTACTCTGTAAGTATTGCAAGCGCTCTGTTCAGTTGCAGCCCCATGGATCATGAACCTTTCAGCAATCTGAAAATAAAAATGCTAAATTTATGGAAAAATATTTTGCGACTGTTAACTGAATAATCTTGTCATCCTTCTGCTCCTTAAAATAGAACTGATACTATCTGTTTTGGCAGATACCTTTATGTAAAATATATTATAAGACTCAGCCATTACAGGAATAATTTAATGTTCTTTCTGAACGGCCTCTTTGGTAAGGGGTATCTGAAGAACACAAACTTGGGTGCAAATATTCCTCCCAACACCATAGATTTTGTGAAACATTGGAGAAGAGATCCCAGTTCTACAATAAGACACCGTGCAAAATGATTCATTCCAAGTCTCTATCTATTATTAGCACCCTGGTGCACGCAGGACTCATGAAACAATTACTACGATTTGTTCAGCTGTGTTTAATGCAAATAGTATTCCTAGCTCTTTATTTAATACAGCAATAAAATAACAATCCTTGACTAAATATCTTAGGCACTTTAGGCAACTAAACATAACATGTAAGGATAGACCAGCCTACAACATAAAAAGGGGAGGTGATACACCAAAAAAGGTTATGAAACGCATTTGTGAGATGGCAGATTCCAACTTGTTTTCCTTTACTGTATGCTTACATACAATAAAGGAAAAAGGAAATCATAGTTATTTTGTTGTTTTACATTAAAGGTCACTAACTTAGATCATTTGCAGAGGGGAAAGGATCTTTGTTTGCAAAATCTCTAGAAAGGTGTAGATTTTTAGAGAATGACGGAGATGGCCTGTAACATACAAATGGGCTAGGTTCTCTGGAAGCTACTTAATAGTAAATGTTAAAATAATCCAGACCCAAAAACCCCTGAAAAACAGGCCTCTGTTGAGTTTACCTTATACTGAATTAAATTTCAATTTTTATTATCTTTAATCTTGGAAAGAAATACCTTTTTCTACATCTCATTTTAAGGACACTTTCAACAAGTAGATTTGATTGTTAGTTTAATCTTGACAGTATAATTATTCCGTCAAATTAAGAAATTATAATTTTACCAGAGGGTGCACAATCTGATTTTGAGTAGTACGAAGAGAAAGTTTTCATCCAAGTCCTGAAGCCTGAGCAAAAAAATACTTGTTACACTTGGAGTCATATCAGAAAAAAAAATATATATATCCTTCTAGTGGAATTAAATTTAAAAAGTGGCTGAGACTTCACCCAGAAAAGCATTAAATTGAAGCAAGGCTTTCTTCAGGTCAGCCTTCCTGAGTAGCTGGATACCCAGCACCCAGCAAGAACTATAGAAAAAGAAATTCCTTAAATTGCCTGCTCATGTGAGGCCTGACTAGTTGCCAGTTTATGGCTGGTCTCCCCACTGTCCAGGCGAAGAACCTCACTGTGTGTCTGACATAGCTGAAGTTAATGCAATTTCAGGAACATTTCTGTCCCAGGGAGGTTAGGGGGGCAGGGGGGGGAAGGGGGTATAGTAAAAGGTAAATGTTTAAAAACTACTTAGCCACTAACATTTCCATGTCTTCTGGATTTTCAAGAAGGCAACTGAAAAGAGTGCAAAGTGTTCTGAAGGAACTTGGCATCTTAAAAGGTATGAGAGCTCATCCCAGATTTATATGAAGTACCTGCACTTATGATTCAAAAAAAGATTGTACCACAGCAAATATTGATAACTGAGACACTGAATTAATTGGGGGTATATTACTAGCATAAATAATTAACAGCCATGATCAAAATAATTCCATATAGTTTTTGATCATGCCAATTCAGAGTAGCCTGAATGCACAGACAACCTGTAAACATTTTCAGCAAAAGAGTACTCAAACAAAGCTGAAAGGTTAATTTCTCCTTGGGCACAGAAACAGAATACCAGAATGTAGTTTATGGATGTAGAAATTTTAAAACTATACCAAATCTACAGCAAACAGAACCAGAAACTTCTGGCCTTTTTGTAAAACAGAAAACTTTAACAGTCAATAGCCAATGAAGGAATAGATTATTATTACAGTGAAATATAAATTTTAACCTAGTTCACCGTATAGTTCTGCCATGCAGGGGACAAAAATTTAGTAACAAATCCAGGACACAACATCATTTCAGATGGCTTTGGAGGCCTTTTAAAATAGTAAGACAAATTTTACAACTTCAATTTTGTAGCCACTATGGTTACAAAAACCTTCACCTAGAGGTAAACTGATACTGGACTGTTTTTTTAAGTTTGTAAACACAAACTGTTTTTCTGATGGACTTTCATATATCCCCCAGTCACTCTGAACAATCTAAAATCCATAACAAATTTTCCAGTCAATCATGTTTAGGTAGTAGAGTTTTCTGTATTTGTCTTCCATGTAACAGAGGTACAATTGTTTCAGTCCTCACTGCACATTTTAATTTACAAAATTGCACTGGGCAATCTGGGATCTAGAATGTTTATATATTGTTGAGTTTGAATTGCAATCTGGATCATTAAAACTATCTGGCTCTGCTTATCTTACAGAAGTTATGTCATAGGTTGTATGCAGGTTAGGACTCTCCATTCTGCCAGATTCTGAATGTCACATCATTTCCCTTGTCAGTTCCAATCTGAACCATCCAGGAACTTGGGCTGCATCCGTAATAGTAAACTAAACATGTTTGGAACTATTTTCTGACTTTGAGGTCATACTGGCACAGAATGCTCCACACCTACACTACTCAAACCTTCCAAACTGGACAGCTGCATCCAGACTGTCTATCAGGCCCTAGGCCCATACTAATTCTTCAGCTGTGCCTGGGTAGCTTATTCCTTGGGCAAGTGCCACATGGCACATTCCAGAACCCAGAAATATTCCCTGGCATGCTGAAGTTAGGTGTGGCCTCACATTTCTGTCATAGGCTTGGCAGAAGACTGTCCCCCAACAACAGCATTTCTCATCATAGAGGATACAAGATACTGAGTTTGGGTCCAGACAGATTTGATGACCATCTGTCCACAGTTCATGTTTATGCTTTATGCCTTTGGTCCTCCCAGCAGAGGGCACAGAAGGGAGGAGTGGTAAATCGACCCCACCTCCATTTTCAGCCTTTCACTTGATTCCAGGATAGAAGGCAAAGGGAAGGAAAGTTGTATATGGGAATATGACAAGCAATATACTGTTGCTGCTAAGTTAACTTGTTTACTTTTTTTCTCCTTCTTCACATGCACACTCATATTGATGGAAATTCCTATCAGTGCATCCATAATTGCACGGTTTGCTGCAAAGTAGGCTAGGAGTCTCATTCTGGTATCAAGCTAAGAAAGGAATCTACAATGGACTCAGAGTTATCTTATTCAATGAAAAGATTGTTAATGGCTACAGTGGCATGAAACTCCTCAACTTCTTAGCAGAAAGAATACTTACAAAACAAAAAGAAGCCCTTAGAAAATGGTTCAGAAAAGACAAGGTAGGCACAGATCTGAAAAATTCCCACATAAAAAATACATGAATTTAAGTTCTATAAGAGAACAGAAGCTCTCGGAAAAAAACTCCCATCCAAATTGTATTGGAGGAAACTAGAAGTGACTGAGTGGGAAAAAATAATTACTCCCACCACTAGGAAATTAGGTGAAATTAAGGACAGAAAAAGCCCTTACCAAACTGACGAATTTTTCACTTCTAACTTCCCAATCATCACAAATCAAGGAGAATGGAACCTTCTTAGGTGAGAGGGACCTAGTTAAATGTTTAAAATTTAGCCTACTTATCAGAGATAGAATTTCCTGTAGTTAATTAGATGGTCTCTCCAGAAAGAACAAGTCTGTGCCTTGTGAGAACAGGTCAAGGATGAAAGAGAGTTGGGTATCTATACCAATGATGAAGGATGTCCTGGAACTAGGCACTTCCATAGTGCCAGCCTGTCATACTTTCTCTGAGAATCCCTAGAAGAAATGGAAATGAAAGTATACGTCAGGGAATTTAATCAGAGAAGGAATCAATAACAGAGATTTCAAGGCCCGACTACAGTTGAATCAGGGCAGGGGACACTTTATGTTGTTCTCTGAGACAAAAAGATCAGCTTTTGGAAGGCTCAGGTCATAAGATTAAATTTTAGAATGGTGTCCTAAATCACTCACTCACAGTTCACAAGCCTAAAATAGGTCAGATTGTCTGATAGTTTATTCAGAGCTTCTAGGAATTCAAATCTTACACTGGATATACTGATCTGAAAGATTAACCAGCTCCCAGCACAGGAGAAACCATTTCATACCTCCTTGTTTACATATCACATTGCGGCACGATCATGTGCAAGCTCTTGTATCTTTTGATTTGGTAAAGAAATATTTGGCACATACTTCGAACAGGATATTTGTAGAGATGAGTCTACCATGAATACCAGAAAGTCTTTGCTGCAAGGCATTCTTTTAGAGTCACTGAATGGGACGTGCCGCCATTATGGAAAATGTAAATCTTACAGGCAAAATTATGGTCTAAACAGTCTTAAAGTATTTTTCAGTGCCACAAGCAACCAAAAAAAGTTTGTAATGTCTGTGAATTCTGACAGGAAAGGTCACTAAACGATACCAGGCAGTCCAGCACAACCTGATAGAAATTCAAAGGCTGTTGGAAGCTTAGCTTCCTCATTTTTACAGACTGTAAAGAACGTAATTTTTAGGAACCCTTACAAGATTTCTGCATAACAACTCTAGTCAACTCTACTCAATAGAGTAGAGGAGATGCAAGTGAAAAATTAATACCTGTTCAAGAGAGCTATCTTTCCACATCTTATCATCACAGTGAGGATTAAAAGGTACTTCAGTCCACCTGAGAAAGGGAAGCTCTCACTGAGGACACTTGGAGTCACAGAGTCAAAACTGCAGGATTCTATGGTGGAATTGGTCATAACCAATTTTAAGCAAAAGATATTTCCCACAGATAAATTACACTATGGAAAAAATGATCTTACGAACCAAGAGATACAAACCACTCCTGTTGATTTAAACAAAAAATAGCATGGAATTTGGTTATTTGAACTCTTCTTGAAGTTCAAGGTGGATCTTTGTTTTCTTTCAAACTTGAAAGTACCTGGTTTACCATTGGTTTCCTATGCAACAAAATGGAACTGATTTCTTGACCACTTTCACCCAAAGTTGGAAGAAAATACCCCTTTACATCCCTGGCCAGATTTAATTCTATGAGGGATTTAGCTTTCCTAACCTGATCCCTGGCTGCTCAGACAACCTCTCTGTATTCCTCCCAGGCTACCTGTCCTTGCTTCCACCATCTGTAAGCTTCCTTCCTAAATACAACACAAGAAAAGGGAAGAAAGAAATCAGAAATTCAAATTATTTGAACTGTGAACCTACTAGTTTAATCCTGTATTTACAAGCATCAAAAGAACAAGGAGACTTGGTAGCTGGCTGTACCATCTCTACACTCGTACATGGTGGATGTAATGAATTACAGACACTGCTGGTCGAACAGTTGTGATTTCAGATGCATGGACATATGTGTTCAGAAGTCAAGAATGGAGCAAAATTTAGGAAAAATAATATTTTCAAGTGTTTAAGGGATGAGACAATGGAATAGAAGTCAAGCCTTCATACATGGGATTGGATATTGCCTGTGTAAGGAGAAAAAAGAAAGAAAGGATGCTAATAAGAGAAGGACAATTATACAGAAGAAGGAAAGGGAAAGGAGAAAAAAATAGCATTGGTTGTACTCAGTTACAGAGAGTACTGGTAATAGTTAATAATAACTAACTTTAGTTAATAATAACTAAAGTTGGTTATAGTATAAAAGAAATATCCTTTTGTTACTCTTTGTTTACACTTTCTAGTGATTGTGGTTCACTGTTAATTAAAAGAAGTATACAGTTCTAAACTTAGACCCCAACCCATGGATCTCAAATGATATATAAAAGCCGAACAATAATCTGTATACATACAATCCACAGTTAGAAACTACATATCTCTTGGCACACTGTATAATGTAACTTTATTTTAAATTGAAATAGTTTTAAATATCGTTATTGCTATAAGCAAAGACAGACACCTACAAACACAGGACAAAATAATCTTCTAAATGCTACATACTGTGGAGGGTTTTGTAAATAAGAAGTATATGCATATACTATAGTTATTCACTTTTTTCCAAGGCCATTTCCCTTCTTTGGAAATAATTTTGATACCTAAGACATTGAGCTACATCAATCAGAACTCATATTTTTAACACATCTGAGGAAAGGCTTCATATTCTCCAAAAGACAATATGTGGATTTTATCCCTATAAAGGTGCCTATTTACAGTTTTACTATACTGAACTCAATCTAAGCTTCAAATGAACAAGATACTATACAAAAGTCAATGTAGTTACTACACAAATCATCATCAATTCTAAAGACAGCAACATAAAATTATTTTTCACTACAAAATTTGGTACTATCAAACAAATTATGCATAAAAATATTTTGAAGTTGAATGAGCGAAGTTGCTTTGTCAATAATTCAGGAAATATGAGAAGAGCAATTCCCCACATATCAGCACTTCCAGTAGCATTTGGTTCTATTTTTATTGGTTCTATTGCTATTTCTTTTTTCTTGTAGTTTGGTGAAAATATAAAATGAAGGTAAGCTATAGTTGCTTAATAAATAAATAAAATTGTGATTTTTTTTCCTGACAATTATTTTTACGTGAACGAATAGTTTCTTTAAATAAAGCTATTTTTTCAGGATTACAGAAATCAAAATAAAAAGATATTACAAATTTCAGTCCAAACCATCAGCATAGTTACACCCCATTTGTTACTGAGAGAAAAAAATAGCTTTTTTAACTTCCAAAACTAAGGGAATGGAGTATCTTTCGTAAGAGTAGAGGCTGAGATTGCTGGGACTATTTAGGCTGGAGACGGCTTGGGGAGGATCTTATCCTTAAGTATCTGATGGGGGGGTGTAAAGAAGACAAAGACAGACTCTTCTCAATGGTGCGCAGTGATAGGACAAGAGGCAATAAGCACAAACTTCAACACATGAAATTCCGTCTGAAAATAAGAAAACACTTTTTTACTGAAAGGGTAGTTGAACACTCGAGTGGAATGCCCCAAGAGGTTGTAGAGTCTCCATCCCTGGAAACACTCAAAATCTGACTCGACACCGTCCTGGGCAACCTGTTCTAGCTGACCTCTGCAGATGATCTCCAAAAGTGTCTTACAACATCAACTGTTCTGTGATACTGTAAATAAATTTTACATGAAGATGCACTTCTTTTTTTACTAAGAGGTTCACCTCTTGATGTCATGCATAAAAGTATACATAATAGAAAATGCATCTATAATCGTTGTTCTTCAAATCCAGAGAATTCAAATTCTCATTTTCAACTATACTAAACTTCATCTAAAAAATAAAGCCAGATACCAGTAAGCAGATTACATCAAGATTAACTCTCTTATTATAATTACGGAGTAAATATACCCAGTCATTTGAAACCAGGGAGGTTCTTTTCCCTTCTAACACATGTAAGGCTGGTGCACCACATGTCCCATCCCACATACACTTTCTAAGAAACTTAGAGCTGGGATACATGACACATTAGTAACATCTAAGCTGCTTTTGGCTGTCCTAGAGACAAACACGAGAGATATGTTGAACTGCATTCAGTACTGCCATAAAGTCCTCCCATTAATCACTGGGATGAGAATGATGAGACTGGTCTAAAGTTGGTCAAATGATGTGTACCAAAAGCAAGACCACAATATATGACAATATGCCAGCAAACCTGCAAACTTGCTTATTTCTTTTCTGAGAATCTAAATATTTGTCGTCCAGATAGCAAGCCAATTTGAACAATTTCATCTTTTCAGAGTGTCTGTGACAATGTAGGTAATGGGGTGACAGGGAGAACAGAAGCTCAGCCCCACTGAAAGATAACTCTCTAATGTTCAGAGGCTGAAGGAACTTCTAGGTACCAGAATGGCTCTACTGTGAAATTATTTGTGGACAAGGCCAAACTCTGTCATCTTTGACAATGACAGAGTTTGCAGCAGAAAACAAAGGGAACATCGAATCATCTCTATCAACTCTTAATGAAGAAAGTAACAGACGAGGAAAGTTCCTAAATTAAAGCATCTTAAATTGGTCAATGAGAAAAAAATACTGCCAAAAAGACAGTTATGAAGAACAGCACTCTTGTCCAAGAGTCTCACTGCTTAAGAAGTTGATTAACAGTATCAAGTAGTGGATATGATTGATCGTGATCAATCCTATGCCTGAGCACAATCACTAAAAGAACTTGGCAACTGTAGATATTGTTGCCAGAAAAGGCAGAATGCTCACGGTCAGAAAGCACACTTTGGAAATAACATGCACAGAATGTAACTGTGAAGACTCATAGAATGTATGAAATGGACCTTTGGAATCATCTGATTCAATCCCTTTCTCTGAGATGGGAAAACTTCAAAGTTGGAGCTAATTTTGAGGTTACATCAGTTTGCTTGGGAAATTGTGCAGTCAAGTTTTAAATATCTTCAGTAATGGAGATTTCACTGCCTCTCTTGACAATCTTTTCCAGTGCTTAATCACCTTCACTGTGATTTTTATCCCTAATATCTAATAATAACTTTCCTTGTTGCAGTTTATATCTGTCCCCCTCTTCCTTTTGCTATGCACACCTGATAAGAGTCTGGCTCTTCTCAGCACCAAATGAAGTAGTTGAGGAGATCGTGTTTAGTAGTCTTTTCGTCTTTTCTTCAGACTGAACAAACAGCTCTTTCACCTTCTTGTATGTCAGTGCTCCAGCCTCCTAATGATCCTGGTGTCTCTCTTTGATGGATTTTCTCCAGTTTGTTCATGTCTTCTATTGTGGAGTTCAAAACTATACACCTCTCTGAATAGAGGTAAATACGTATTCCCTCAGCTTGCTGGCCATGTATACTGTTGGCCTTCTCTGCTGTGAGGACACACTGCTGACTCATGGTCTCATCAGAGATAGCAGTCAGGTTAGCCAAGTACAATTTAGTCTTCGTAAATCCATGCTGATTCCTTCATTTACCTTCCTGTCTTTCAGGTACTTCGGCATGGCCTCCTGAAGCAAATACAGATACCCTGATGGGGCTGAAGATATTAAAACAACTGAAGATGATTCAAGAAAGGAATAACCATTTTACATTCTTTATCCTATACATGGTTTAATAAAAGTCCATTATTATAATGATTGGCTTTCAAATCTTGATCTTACTTCCTTATTGATAGACTGAAACCTAAATATTGTCCTTCAATTCACTATTGCAAAGCCCTTTTATTTTCCAAGATCTCTTCTAAAAAGAAGGGCAAACCAAATAGTAAGCAAACATTATCTGGTTGAAGCTGAAAGGCTTCTATGTTCTGTGCTTTGTATTCAGGTTCCCATGACCTGAAATTTTTTTTCATTAATTTTAAAGTGCAGTTTTGCTTTTTCCTAAGGCCTAGAATTACAAAAAGGACAGTACATATGAGATAGGTAGCACATAGATTTCAGATATCTGTCTCCCCAAGATGAAGTTAAATAGTATGTTACCAACACACACATTGCATTGCCAGAATTAGGCACCTCAGCAAACACTTCAGCAGAGAATAATCTAAAACGAGAACACTCAGTATGCAGTTTCTCAAAACTGGTCAAGAGGAAACAGCAAAGACATGCATGTTTCTGAAAATCCCTCTTGTTTCAAGGATGAGGCATCTCAAGACTAAAGAAAAATGTCCTCCACTTAAGACCAGAGGGCCTTTCATGAATATAAGCAGCCATCTCCTCTTCCCAAAGAATTGAGAAAAGCTAACTTCTTTCTTTTGAAGGTTCTCAGTGATGGTGGCGAATCCTTAAAAAGGGAGATGAGAGCATTCATCCGGGAAGTATCCTGGCATCCAGTCCCTTAACTAGTGAATGGGTCTATATTTTATCTTTGAGTAATTCTAGATAAAATACAGAAAGAATCATAAGAATAATAGATCAGTTGACACTGGCTTTGTAGCAGAACGTTTCAAACACAAAGAGCAACGATTTTCTCTCAGTAACTATGACTAGTGTCTATGAGAAAGCTTACATGGAGTCTCTGAATGCAGGCTAATATCTTGCAGAAGATGCTGCAAATAGTTTGTGTATTTAATGACAGGTAGTACAATTAAAATCAGTCAAACAAAAATAACAAATACACAATTTGTGGTAAGAGATCTAGCTATATATATATCTCTATGTAGTCATACCAAAGGAAAATTGAACATCTCAATTTCACTTGTAGTAGCTGTCAGAAGTTATTTTTGAAATGCACCATACTTTCACAATTGACTTGTTTCTTGGATTTATGACTGATAGATTACTACATATCAGAAAGGATAAAAATAAATACATCCCTACACTCCATATGATCTGAAATCCTTCTGGACCCAAGTAACAACTAATTCCAGGTTCTACTACTGCTGGCCCTCCTTGCAGGAAGCAAGAAAGGATGCACATCTCTCAGCGCCAGCTGGGAAGGGCAGAGAGAACAGTCAAAGGATCCAGAATACTTCAGCATTAGGGTGGCTGCTTACCAAGTGAGTAGAAAAAGCAAATGAAGGTGAACTTCATTTAGTTGTGTAGATTTTACCTGGGAAAAGAGCAGTAGGCTTCTCTCAGAAGGAAAGAAGATTCAGAGAAGAGTAAGATTATGCTGTAAGAGCGTATGACAGAAAGCTAGGAAAAGGTAGGGAGCTGTATTAACTTAGAATTCCAAGGACTGAGACACTTGTCTTATGGGATTAAAGGGTTAAAGCAACAAATACTTTCATTGCTGTCAGCCTGGTCTGTCAAGAGTTCAAATTTACCAATTATCCTGAAGCCAGCTGCCCCTACTATTCCGTTCTAAATTTAATAGTCCTGAGAAAATGCTATCTTTCTAAATTAGAATGATTAGCAAAAGACAGGGCAAACCACTGCCAAGTAAGATATCCACTTAAACACACATACAATCTCACTGAACACGCCCTCCCTGCCTTTGCTCTCTCACACTGTATACTTGTTCCTCAAGACCATCTACAGTTTTAGAGAAGACATTTCAGACTTTTATCCTTTCCATCTTTACTCCCCTCCTACTAGTTTATTTCTCCCCATGATAAATCAATTTTGCTAGAAGCTTACATTTTCCAGATACTTATGCCATCTTTGGATGGCTACAGAAATAGGAAATTTGCTTAGATTTAATTAATCTCTTGCTTTCTTGGTTTACCTTGAATTCTGCAATTGCCGATCAACTAATACATTTTTAATTCTGTGCTCATAAAGCAATGGGTAATCTTACATTTTATTTTTTAAAACTGACTAAAATTTAAGTTCAGTTGAAAACACTGCCATTAAAAACGTGATTTTAGGGCAAAAGATCAAGATAAAAAGACAATAATTTGATAATAAAACTTGGTATGATATACTAATAACTAGAAGACAAACATTAACAATAATTATTATCCTTACAGGAACTACTCAAATCTTCTTAAGATGTATTCTTAAACAAAAATATTTCACTAGTTGATCTATTTATAGATAAGAAATTAATGGTAATTTCAAACTGTCTTCTGAATTTTGTTCAATTTTAAGCCTGACAGAGAACAAGAGCTTTGTTTTACTTTGACCACAACCACCACAAAATCACTTTAGAAGGCGAACTACATGCAAGGAAGATTTTTGAGGGATGGGTAATGCTAGATCTGTTTAAATTAAGCCTTAATGTATTTGATTAATCTGATATCAGTCAACTGTACGATGTTTCACTGACATTACTCCTTGTCACTTCTAATTAGCTGTCTATTAAACTTTACAGCAGTTTTCAGTCATGCACTTCACTAAACATATTCATAAACACCTGAACAGGAAATAATGTAATACACTGCAATGGAATAATGTAATACAAAACTACTAATACATGATGCACCCATTCCAACTGTTTAAATACAATACTCTTCTCAGAATGTCAGTGCATTACTCTGAAGATGTGCTTAAGATCTTATTAGCTCCAACAGACTTGTTAATGTACTGGAAATGAAACATCTCTCTTGAGGTTCATAGAAGCGTTTTAATTCTCAAATTTAGCCCCAAATACCACCAACTGAAGGTGGTTTTGTAACTTCATTGCAAATTGCAGGTTCAATGTGGAAGGACAGAGAGGACAGTTGTCACAGATCCAGTATAAATTATAAGGGTCTATCACAAAACCTGGGCACCTAGTTGTCAAGTGTAAGTTATAAATAAACATACTAGGTGCTGCCTATAGTCACCAACTTTGACTATAGTGAAAGTCAGATTATCATTAGGTTTGATACAACTTCTGAAAATGAAATGTCAATCCTGTAGATGGGCATAATATTATCAAGCAAAAGTAGCACAGACTAGGTCAGCAGTCTACTATCAGAAAATTTTCATCAGTCTTGAGCTTTAACCCCAAATTATTTAAAAAATTATTGACAAGATGACACAACTTAGTGATAAAATGCTAGTCTTAATACACCATTTAAGTAAAAAAGTGTTCATTATTTGAGATGTCAAGAATAGATCCTAGTATATTGTGCTAGATCAGCGACATGGGTAAATTAACAGATTTTGCCCCAACTATCTGCAGATAATGACAGATATGAATTCCTCTGGGTGTTTCAACACAAAATGAACCAGCCACCAGGATGTGTCACGGGTACCAACTGTATAAGTGACACTATTTTTATTACAGATATCAAAGAAAAGAAAAACAAATACCAAGATGCAACAACTCCTACAAGGGAGTTGGGGGTAAAAAAAAGATTGAAAGTAGACAAGCTAAAGTTGAAAGGAACTGAATACCAAAATGCAGACACCTGAGCAACTCTAGACAGACTCTAAAATGACAAGAACCGCTTGCCCATACTAAAAGACGTGAAAAGAAATCACACTTCTGGCATGTTCTTCTTTTGTAGCCTTGAGAAAAAAATGAGATAAAATGTTGGGGTTTTTTCTATGACTTTTACTTGCCTCTGTTTTTGTATTGTAAAGTGTTTGGGATTAGGATCATTGTTGCTAGAGAATTTAGGTATCCTGAGCTTTCCTGAGATCTCTCAATTCTTTTAATAGTATAAACAAGTATCTGTAAAGAGTGGTTATATAAAGTATCTGGTATCAACTTCTGCATATTCAGTATTCTTTATATAACCTGTCTTCATAATTTTATTTGTATTCTTACAAATATTCTTCAATTATCAAACTGGTTTTTTTGGCTCAATCCATTCCTGCAGATTATCAAGGTTTTTACTATAGTCTAATCCTCTCCTAAGAAGTATTTTGTAATTGTTTCCACTTTTTCAGCATCTGTCAATTTGACTAACATAACTCTGGTTTCTTCCTCCAAAATGAAAATACTCAGCAGAATCAAACTTTGGCATGTCCTCAAATGACTATTTCAAGACACTGAACAAAGGACACAAACAAGTTGGAGGAACATGTCAGCTTTCATACCAGACTTTCTTGAGGTTAGCTTGGGAGTCAGCCACATTTAAACGCATCTTCCTCTTTGTTTTACTGTTAGAGTAACCTTCTAGTTACTAACCTTAAAATCTGGTAGAATAAGCTATCATTTATAGTCTCTATTTTTACATTCTATTTTCTAGTAAAACTTTAATCCATTACATCATTCATATTCAAGCTAATGCAATGGTTTTTTTCATAGTTAAGGTTTTATGAATCGCAGCATCATTTGGTTTACTTAAATCCAATTATATATTTAAAATAAAAATCTTACATATTCTGTACTCCTTTCATTATCTAATTTTATAATTCTATTTTAAAATTGAACTGAGTTTTTCATAAATTATGATTCATGAATCATTAATGTTTTCTCTCCAGGTTCCAGATAATTAATGATTTTTTATTCATAGTCAAAGTAAAATTAGAGTAAAATACTATATTAGACTTATGGAAAGCAATAATTATCATCATATTTTTGCTTTTTGAAAACTATAAACCACACTGTGGGGTGATTTCAGATCTTCACAATTTTCTTTAAAAAAAAATTCTCAGATGTGGAGAAAATTTTAAAGTTAATATCCTTAATAAAATAAAACATTCAGCCCATATAAGAAAAAGTACTTAAGTATCATGTACGCTGAAATTTGCTTTTTTTTTTTTTTGAGAAAATTTACAAGGTCTTCTCCCATTACTTATCAAATACTTTGAGAATGCATCTTTCACAGTCAGGGCAGATTTATAAAAGTGTTCAATGCACTGGCATTCTGAAGCTAGTTCTCCACTTGGAACATGTTACCAGTAGAGCAGTACTAGTGTAATACAAAGTACCTATAACATGCATATATGCTCGATGTGAGAAAAATAGTGCTTTTAATGGCACAAAGAAATTCTCACATTCACTATCCAGAATAACTAGTTAAACCAATAAAATTAACTTCACTTACTGATGAATTAAATTACTCCTTTTATATATATAAAAAGAACCTTCACTTTGCAGAAAGAGAATGTAAGAACTGGGCTTCACCGTAAGTGAAGATCAGGTTTGAGACTATCTAAAGAACCTGAAGGTGCACAAGTCCATGGGACCTGATGAGATCCATCCACGGGTCCTGAGGGAACTGGTGGATCAAGTTGCCAAGCCATTAACTGTCATATTTGAAAGGTCATGGCAGTCTGGTGAAGTTTCCACTGGCTGGAAAAGGGGAAACATGACCCCCATTTTCAAGAAGGGTAGAAAAGAAGAGCCAGGGAACTACAGGCCAGTCAGTCTCACCTCTGTGCCTGGCAAGATCACGAAGAAGATCCTCCTGAAGGCTCTACTAAGGCACATGGAGAATGAAGGAGAGGTGATTGGTAATCAGCATGGCTTCACCAAGAGCAAATCATGCCTGACAAACCTGGTAACCTTTTATGATGGAGTTATGGCATCAGTGAATGAAGGAAGAGCAACTGACGTCATCTACCTGAAATTCTGCAGTGTCTGACACTGTCCCGCATGACATCCTGGTGGTCAAATTGGAAAAATATGGATTTGATGGATGGACCGCCCACTGGATAAGGAACTGGCTGGATGGTCGCACTCAGAGAGTTGCAGTCAACAGCTCAATGTCTGAAGGGAGACTGGTGACAAGTGGCGTTCCTCAGGGATTGGTACTGGAACCAGTGATATTTAACATCTTTGTCGGCGACATGGACAGCGGGATCGCGTGCACCCTCAGCAAGTTTGCCGACAACACCAAGCTGTGTGGTGCAGTTGATGTGCTAGAGGGAAGGGATGCCATCCAGAGGGACCTTGACAGGCTTCAGAGGTGGGCCCATGCCAACCTCATGAAATTCAACAAAGCTAAGTGCAAGGCCCTGCACATGGGTTGAGGCAATCCCAAGCACAAACACAGGCTGGGAGGAGAATGGCTTGAGTGCAGCCCTGAGGAGAAAGATTTGGGGGTGTCGGTAGATGAAAAACTGAACATGAGGTGGCAGTGTGCGCTCACGGCCTAGAAGGCCAACCGGATCCTGGGCTGCATCAAGAGAAGTGTGGCCAGCAGGCCGAGGGAGGTGATTCTGCCCCTCTCTCTACTCTGCTCTCACAAGACACGACTTGAGTACTGCATTGAGTTCTGGGCCCCCCAACACAAGAAGGATGTCAAGCTGTTGAAAAGGGTCCAGAGAAGGGCCACGAAAATGATCAGAGGGCTGGAACACCTCCCCTGTGAGGTCAGGTTGAAAGAATTGGGGTTTTTCAGCAGCTCTGCGGAGACCTAACAGCAGCCTTCAGTACCTGAAGGGGGCCTACAGGAGAGATGGGGAGGGACTTTTTACAAGGGCATGTAGGGACAGGATGAGGGGTAATGGATTTAAACTGGAAGGGAGCAGATTTAGACTAGATATAAGAAAGAAATTATTTACTGTGAGGGTGGTGAAACACTGGAACAGGTTGCCCAGAGAAGTTATGGATGCCCCATCCCTGGAGGTATTCAAGGCCAAGCTGGATGAGGCTTTGAGCAACCTTGTCTAGTGGGAGGTGTCCCTGCCCATGGCAGGGGGGGTGGAACTAGATGATCTCTAAGGGCCCTTCCAACACAAACCATTCCATGATTCTATGCTTCTATGATATACACAAATAAATAAATGTCCCTTCTTACATTTCCCAGGTTTTTAATCCACAATCATACACTTTCATGCATGATGTTTTGAAGTCTCTTAAATCCTAATCTTATGTTAGGATTTCTCAAACTATTTCCATACTACTTGATTACATTATTCTCTTCATTCTACTACAATAATCAGACTGTCTTTTATAAACACTAAGTTCCTTGGGTATACTATTCATGCACTAATGCATTCTATGAATTTGTTCATCCTACCATGCAAAATTAAATAAATCATGATCTCCCGTACAAACCAAGTACTTACTGCCCATCAGTAAAAAACAGACCCACAGATGCTCTTTCTATGGCTAATTTTTCTTCTTAATGGATGGTAAACTTAGCAAGTGGCCTAGCAACACTGCCTATTCTTAGGCATTACCTCCATTGCCCAGTGTAAAATCACATTTTACTTTGCTTATGACTACAACTGCTTTATTTGAGCTGGAATTTCATGTCAGACATCCACCTCATACTAAAGAGTTCTAAGAAAGGAGATCTAGAGTTGTAGGAGAAAATATGATATTTCTGAGGGCAGGAAATGTATGTGAGCATATGAAGGGAAATTTACAGGAAATTAAAACAAAATTAAATGAGAAGACAGAAAAGAGGACTGAACTAGTACAGGCAAGACCAGAAATTTGGAGAGGGGAAATTGAAAGAATGAAAACAGCTGAGTAAAAAGACTGGAAGCATCAGCCTCCAGGGTTAGACTAAGAGTTGTGAAAGGACACAAAAATGCACAAGATATCTGGAGTAAAGGCTACAGCTAAGAAGACCGTTGGGCAGAGTAGAAGTGTTGAACTTCCATCAAGTGAGCAGAAACATTTGTTATATACTCTGCTAAACACATTTTCTTAAACTCAATTCCATGACAAAGAGCAAATGTCACCAACACTTCCAGCAAAATACACACATGTATGCAGCGCAGTGCAATGTTGCCCTAGAGATGTAGACTTTTTCTACCCCAGAGGGGTTTTTTTTGACAGTAGTGAAGTCTCTTAAATCTTAAACCAAGGGAAAATTGTGCCTGATGAATCTGGTGGCCTTCTACGACAGGGCCACAGTGCTGGTGGATAGAGGAAGGGCAACTGACATCATGTGCCTGGACTTGTGCAAAGCCTTTGACACTGTCCTGCAAGACATCCTTGTCTCTAAGTTGGAAGGACATGGATTTGATGGAAGGACCACTTGCTGGATAAGGAATTGGCTAGCCAGCCACACTCAAAGAGTTGTGGTCAATGACCAAGTGGAGATGGGTGACAAGTGGTGTTCCACAGGGGTTGGTGCTGGGACCAGTGTTGTTTAACATCTTTGTTGGAGACATGGACAGTGGGATTGAGTGCACCCTCAGCAAGTTTGCCGATGACATCAAGCTGTGTGGTGTGGTAGACATGCTGGAGGGAAGGGATGCCATCCAGAGGGACCTTGACAGATTTGAGAGGTGGGACAATGTAAACCTCATGAAATTTAATAAGGCCAAGT